>NC_088420.1:8667311-8892311 GCF_034236695.1 Oncorhynchus nerka | reverse complement strand
GCCAGCCAGCCAGCCAGCCAGTCAGCCAGTCAGCCAGTCAGCCAGCCAGCCAGCCAGCCAGTCAGCCAGTCAGCCAGCCAGCCAGTCAGTCAGCCAGCCAACCAGCCAGTCAGCCAGTCAGCCAGTCAGCCAGCCAGCTGGGCCTTTGGGCTTTCCTCCACTGCCCCCCCCCCCCCCCCCCCTCCCACACACACCTCTTTAACCTGTCGAACTCCAATGGGAACGTGTCTGTCAAATCAGAGGACATTCGACCCTTCCTGTCGGGAAAACTTGTTTTGTACTGAACGCCACCCAACAGAGATGGATATGTGTCTCACAACGTATATTTCATAGAAAATCGGTGTCTATTTCCACTGTTCAGAGTAGATAGATGTGGTCCATTTCCACTGTTCAGAGTAGATAGATGTGGTCCATTTCCACTGTTCAGAGTAGATAGATCTAGAATTGCTTGTTCTCTCAGGACATACGGCTGATTGGTGAATGGACTACAGTAAGTGAAAGGCAGCAGGCAGATCACTGGTTAGGCAGGAATTGGAGCAAAAGTTTAGCTGAAATAGACCTCAAAAGGTTACACACACACACACACACACACACACACACACACACACACACACACACACACACACACACACACAAACCTGGAAAGAGATGGAATTGTCTGACTATACTGTCTGACTATACTGTTTGACTATATTGTCTGACTATCCTGTCTGACTAAACTGTCTGACTATACTGTCTGATTATCCTGTCTGACTATCCTGTCTGACTATACTGTCTGTCTATCCTGTCTGACTATCCTGTCTAACTATACTGTCTGTCTATCCTGTCTGACTATCCTGTCTGACTATACTGTCTGACTATCCTGTCTGACTATCCTGTCTGACTATACTGTCTAACTATACTGTCTGTCTATCCTGTCTGACTATCCTGTCTGTCTATCCTGTCTGACTATCCTGTCTGACGATCCTGTCTGACTATACTGTCTGACTATACTGTTTGACTATGCTGTCTGACTAAACACAGAGTCTGACTATTCTGTCTGACTATACTGTCTGACTAAAAACAGAGTCTGACTATACTGTCTGACTATACTGTTTGACTATACTGTCTGACTAAACACAGAGTCTGACTATTCTGTCTGACTAAAAACAGAGTCTGACTATACTGTCTGACTATACTGTCTGACTAAAAACAGAGTCTGACTATACTGTCTGACTATACTGTCTGACTAAAAACAGAGTCTGACTATACTGTCTGACTATACTGTCTGACTAAAAACAGAGTCTGACTATACTGTCTGATTATACTGTCTGACTATACTGTCTGATTATACTGTCTGACTATACTGTCTGATTATTCTGTCTGACTAAAAACAGAGTCTGACTATACTGTCTGATTATACTGTCTGACTATACTGTCTGATTATTCTGTCTGACTATACTGTCTGATTATTCTGTCTGACTATACTGTCTGAATATCCTGTCTGTCTATCCTGTCTGTCTATCCTGTCTGACTATACTGTCTGTCTATCCTGTCTGACTATCCTGTCTGACTATCCTGTCTGACTATCCTGTCTGACTATACTGTCTGACTATCCTGTCTGACTATACTGTCTAACTATACTGTCTGTCTATCCTGTCTGACTATCCTGTCTGTCTATCCTGTCTGACTATCCTGTCTGACTATACTGTCTGACTATCCTGTCTGTCTATCCTGTTTAACTATATTTCTGACTATACTGTCTGTCTATACTGTCTGACTATCCTGTCTGACTAAACACAGAGTCTGACTATACTGTTTGACTATGCTGTCTGACTAAACACAGAGTCTGACTATTCTGTCTGACTATCCTGTCTGACTAAACACAGAGTCTGACTATCCTGTCTGACTATACTGTTTGACTATAAACAGAACATTTAATAATATAATGTATTATATTCCCTTATGTTATTATACACTGTGGCCTGTAAACTTTTACCAATGAACTCCCTGTGGGTTGACTAACTTATGATCCATGTAAGTTATTAGATCTCCATGTATTACTTCATTAAACCAATTATCATGAATGACAGGGGATCAACCAGCCGATCTTACTGCCTGGATGGAGAATGGAGAGATAGGGAGAGACAGATAGGGCCATTCCTCAAAATAAGGGAAGTGACCTGACTGGCGCTGAGATAGACCCAGTGATAATGGCCCGGTTTACCTGGACTCCCAACAGGCTCCAGGATCAATGCAGGTAGTATGACTCTGGCAAGCGGTCTGTCAGTCTGTCTGGCGGTCTGATTGTCTGTCTGTTCAGTGCGGGGCCTCTTCAGGTGGCAGTGGTGATGAATGGGAAGGATGGAGAGGAAAATATATATCACAGGAGCAGAAGATATGCCAGAGGGAAGCCGCCAGAAGTCCTCATTTGAAGAAGTGTACACTTATAATGATCAAATGTTTTAAATATGGTTAAAAAAAAATCCAGACAAAAATATTATTATCAGAGGTTTGTGAATGAAGACGTGTTTTTGAAGAGATTGCAGAAAGCAATGATTCAGAACCATATACAGTCTAAACTGGTGAGCTGGTTTCTCAGTACAGTAAACCAGGAAATAGCATAATTTCTACTTCGTCATTAATCTAAGTTTTCAATACAGCAGAACCTGTAGCATTTCCCTACACTCGCAAATAAATCTGCTAACCAACTGTATGTAACCAATCAAAGTTGATATTATTAGAACTAGCAACATCTCTCTCTCTCTCTCTCTCTCTCTCTCTGTTCTGACTGAACATTTCATAAAGGGAACACGACAGACACACAGACAGACCTTGGGTCTGTAGGTGGCTGCTACTGTTGTCGGTGGAAACTGGGAGGTTGAGGAGAAGGCATGGGGGTTAAAGGGGTTTCCTCTCTGTATCATTACGTTTAACATGTCCTCCCTGTTTTACTATCAGTCCACAGGGCCCAGTGACTCCCTTTCAACATTAAACACATCATCTTGTCTTCTTTTGCTCTGCAGCTTGCAACAACATTGAAGAAGCTTCAGAGGTAATGGGGGTTTAGGGAGAAGGACGGGAGTGCAGCTTGCAACGACATTGAAGAAGCTTCAGAGGTAATGGGGGTTTAGGGAGAAGGACGGGAGTGCAGCTTGCAACGACATTGAAGAAGCTTCAGAGGTAATGATGGTTTAGGGAGAAGGACGGGAGTGCAACATAGACAGATACTCTTGACCCCCAGAAAAGGCTGCCCCTACTAGCTCATGCAACAGCATGTCCATGTCAACAGTGCTGTTATGCAATGTACTTTTGTCAAATCAATTCAAATTGTACTTGTCATATGGTTCGTAAATAACAGGTGTAGACTAACATGCTGACCAGACCGGACACATCGTGTGCGCGAGCGCCAAAAAAAATAATAATGTAGAAATCCATGTTATTCAAATATTGCACCCACACTGCTCGCGAGCGCCAACGAGCGTCTGCGATGCCAAGGGTTGAAATAGAACTCCTTTCTATTTCTGACGCAGATCGCACTCACAAGTCCTGCCTCTCCAATCTCCTCATTGGTTTATAGAAGCAGGTACCCATGTGCCATCTCCTCATTGGTTATACCCACGTGGGTGATTGAAAGACAAACTGTTTTGCCAATAGTCGTGGTAATACTATGAAAGTTTAGATGCCAATCACCATATAAGTTCAAAGATTAAATAGCCTGGGAGGAGGAGAGGTGACTAGAAGCGATTCTGTTGGCCTCTTTATGTGTGGATTAATTGGCAGAGTAGAGGAGCTTGTGCATTTCAGGTAAAATAACAACTCAGTGTTTATATCCCAGGACAAATTAGCTAGCAACATCAAGCTAGCTAAATAGGACAAATTAGTTAACAAGTGCAAGCTAGCTAGCGAAATTGCCATACATGTTTAATGCTTTTCGACCTGTCCCCAAATTAATGTAACTGGTTCAGAGTTTGTTTTGATATTTTAACCTGCGTGTCATGATCGCGTTTGGTGTAGGGGGACAAAATACATTTATTCACGATAGCGCACGATGGCGCACGCTCGCAGCCGGTTTGTTTTCCGTGTGAACAGTGAAATGCTTAGTTATGTGTCTTTCCCAACAATACAAGCGTAGCAGATAGAAGGGCTTGCGCCTAGGTGGAGCAACAGGTATACGTTTTAGGTACAGTGTAGAGCGCATACGTCCGGGCTGTATCACATCCAGCCATGATCGGGAGTCCCATAGGGCGGTGCACAATTGGCCCAGCGTCGTCCAGGTTTGGCCGGGGTAAATAAGTAAATAAGAATTTGTTCTTAATTTAACTGACTTGCCTAGTTAGATAAAAGTTACATGGTGTTGTAGCGTGGTGTTGTAGCGTGGTGTTGTAGCGTGGTGTTGTAGCGTGGTGTTGTTGCGTGGTGTTGTAGCGTGGTGTTGTAGCGTGGTGTTGTTGCATGGTGTTGTAGCGTGGTGTTGTAGCGTGGTGTTGTAGCATGGTGTTGTAGTAAATGGGTATCATTAAATGCGAGCACCAGAAACAGGGCATACTATGTGACTTGACAGAGAATTATCAGCAAGCTTGCCAACTGCAATAAAATAGCTAGCTAGATGTCTGCTTGGCGAGCTCGCTAGCTGCTTGGCTTAAAACAGAACCAAATCAAAATCAAATCAAATCAAATTTTATTTGTCACATACACATGGTTAGCAGATGTTAATGCGAGTGTAGCGAAATGCTTGTGCTTCTAGTTCTGACAATGCAGTGATAACCAACAAGTAATCTAACTAACAATTCCAAAACTACTGTCTTATACACAGTGTAAGGGGATAAGGAATATGTACATAAGGATATATGAATGAGTGATGGTACAGAGCAGCATACAGTAGATGGTATCGAGTACAGTATATACATATGAGATGAGTATGTAGACAAAGTAAACAAAGTGGCATAGTTAAAGTGGCTAGTGACATAAGAATGCAGTCGATGATCTAGAGTACAGTATATACATATGCATATGAGATGAATAATGTAGGGTAAGTAACATTATATAAGGTAGCATTGTTTAAAGTGGCTAGTGATATATTTACATCATTTCCCATCAATTCCCATTATTAAAGTGGCTGGAGTTGGGTCAGTGTCAATGACAGTGTGTTGGCAGCAGCCACTCAATGTTAGTGGTGGCTGTTTAACAGTCTGATGGCCTTGAGATAGAAGCTGTTTTTCAGTCTCTCGGTCCCAGCTTTGATGCACCTGTACTGACCTCGCCTTCTGGATGATAGCGGGGTGAACAGGCAGTGGTTCGGGTGGTTGATGTCCTTGATGATCTTTATGGCCTTCCTGTAACATTGGGTGGTGTAGGTGTCCTGGAGGGCAGGTAGTTTGCCCCGGTGATGCGTTGTGCAGACCTCACTACCCTCTGGAGAGCCTTACGGTTGAGGGCGGAGCAGTTGCCGTACCAGGCGGTGATACAGCCCGCCAGGATGCTCTCGATTGTGCATCTGTAGAAGTTTGTGAGTGCTTTTGGTGACAAGCCGAATTTCTTCAGCCTCCTGAGGTTGAAGAGGCGCTGCTGCGCCTTCTTCACGACGCTGTCAGTGTGAGTGGACCAATTCAGTTTGTCTGTGATGTGTATGCCGAGGAACTTAAAACTTGCTACCCTCTCCACTACTGATCCATCGATGTGGATAGGGGGTGTTCCCTCTGCTGTTTCCTGAAGTCCACAATCATCTCCTTAGTTTTGTTGACGTTGAGTGTGAGGTTATTTTCCTGACACCACACTCCGAGGGCCCTCACCTCCTCCCTGTAGGCCGTCTCGTCGTTGTTGGTAATCAAGCCTACCACTGTTGTGTCGTCCGCAAACTTGATGATTGAGTTGGAGCGTGCATGGCCACGCAGTCGTGGGTGAACAGGGAGTACAGGAGAGGGCTCAGAACGCACCCTTGTGGGGCCCCCCGTGTTGAGGATCAGCGGGGAGGAGATGTTGTTGCCTACCCTCACCACCTGGGGGCGGCCCGTCAGGAAGTCCAGAACCCAGTTGCACAGGGCGGGGTCGAGACCCAGGGTCTCGAGCTTGATGACGAGCTTGGAGGGTACTATGGTGTTGAATGCCGAGCTGTAGTCGATGAACAGCATTCTCACATAGGTATTCCTCTTTCCAGGTGGGTTAGGGCAGTGTGCAGTGTGGTTGAGATTGCATCGTCTGTGGACCTATTTGGGCGGTAAGCAAATTGGAGTGGGTCTAGGGTGTCAGGTAGGGTGGAGGTGATATGGTCCTTGACTAGTCTCTCAAAGCACTTCATGATGACGGAAGTGAGTGCTACGGGCGGTAGTCGTTTAGCTCAGTTACCTTAGCTTTCTTGGGAACAGGAACAATGGTGGCCCTCTTGAAGCATGTGGGAACAGCAGACTGGTATAGGGATTGATTGAATATGTCCGTAAACACACCGGCCAGCTGGTCTGCGCATGCTCTGAGGGCGCGGCTGGGGATGCCGTCTGGGCCTGCAGCCTTGCGAGGGTTAACACGTTTAAATGTCTTACTCACCTCTGCTGCAGTGAAGGAGAGACCGCATGTTTTCGTTGCAGGCCGTGTCAGTGGCAATGTATTGTCCTCAAAGCGGGCAAAAAAGTTATTTAGTCTGCCTGGGAGCAAGACATCGTGGTCCGTGACTGGGCTGGGTTTCTTCTTGTAGTCCGTGATTGACTGTAGACCCTGCCACATGCCTCTTGTGTCTGAGCCATTGAATTGAGATTCCACTTTGTCTCTGTACTGACGCTTAGCTTGTTTAATAGCCTTGCGGAGGGAATAGCTGCATTGTTTATATTCGGACATATTACCAGACACCTTGCCCTGATTAAAAGCAGTGGTTCGCGCTTTCAGTTTCACGCGAATGCTGCCATCAATCCACGGTTTCTGGTTTGGGAACGTTTTTATCGTTGCTATGGGAACGACATCTTCGACGCACGTTCTAATGAACTCGCACACCGAATCAGCGTATTCGTCAATATTTCCATCTGACGCAATACGAAACATGTCCCAGTCCACGTGATGGAAGCAGTCTTGGAGTGTGGAGTCAGCTTGGTCTGACCAGCGTTGGACAGACCTCAGCGTGGGAGCCTCTTGTTTTAGTTTCTGCCTGTAGGCAGGGATCAGCAAAATGGAGTCGTGGTCAGCTTTTCCGAAAGGGGGCGGGGCAGGGCCTTATATGCGTCGCGGAAGTTAGAGTAACAATGATCCAAGGTTTTACCACCCCTGGTTGCGCAATCGATATGCTGGTAAAATTTAGGGAGTCTTGTTTTCAGATTAGCTTTGTTAAAATCCCCAGCTACAATGAATGCAGCCTCCGGATAAATGGTTTCCAGTTTGCAAAGAGTTAAATAAAGTTCGTTCAGAGCCATCGATGTGTCTGCTTGGGGGGATATATACGGCTGTGATTATAATCGAGGAGAATTCTCTTGGAAGATAATGCGGTCTACATTTGATTGTGAGGAATTCTAAATCAGGTGAACAGAAGGATTTGAGTTCCTGTATGTTTCCTTCATCACACCATGTCTCGTTAGTCATGAGGCATACGCCCCCGCCACTCTTCTTACCAGAAAGATGTTTGTTTCTGTCGGCGCGATGCGTGGAGAAACCCGTTGGCTGCACCGCGTCGGATAGCGTCTTCCCAGTAAGCCATGTTTCTGTGAAGCAGAGAACGTTGCAGTCTCTGATGTCCCTCTGGAATGCTACCCTTGCTCGGATTTCGTCAACCTTGTTGTCAAGAGACTGGACATTGGCAAGAAGAATGCTGGGGAGTGGTGCGCGATGTGCCCTTTTTCGGAGTCTGACCAGAACACCGCCTCGTTTCCCTCTTTTTCGGAGTCGTTTCCTTGGGTCGCTGCATGCGATCCATTCCGTTGTCCTGTTTGTAAGGCAGAACACCGGATCCGCGTCGCGGAAAACATATTCTTGGTCGTACTGATGGTGAGTTGGCGCTGATCTTATATTCAGTAGTTCTTCTCGACTGTATGTAATGAAACCTAAGATGACCTGGGGTACTAATGTAAGAAATAACACGTAAAAAAACAAAAAACTGCATAGTTTCCTAGGAACGCGAAGCGAGGCGGCCATCTCAGTCGGCGCCGGAAGTTGACGTCAAGGGCACTGTTCTCTGATTGGCTAAAAGGATCCTTCTTGTCTCAAGTCTTTTGCTAAGATTTGACATGTTGAATCTTGGAAAATCCAGCAAACCGACAATAGACCTTCTAAAACTAGAGCGTTCACAAGAAGAAAACTTTTTTTTCCTAAAATGGCTTAAAACCACGTCGTCTCATCTTAACATCTCAACACGTACACCAATTATTTTCAATATTATTACAGAGACATTTTCAATTCAACTTCCGTTGTCCTACAAGAAAGGCTGCCTAAGGCCCTGTCTCTTTTTCTCACATCTCAACCTACATAAATCAGAGCCTGTATTCAGAGCCTGTGTTACTGCTTTTTCGACCCTGTCAACCTCTTGCACAGTAAAAAGCACCTGTTTCAGTTATGAACCTGTGTTGAGAAGCAGTATTCATATCACTGTATATACCGTATACATAAAGTACATGCATCACTCTGAGTATTTTACTCTGCACTCCCCAGTCTTCGACATGCTAAAGGCCGCCCTATCATTTAAATTGAATTTTTCCTACGGTCCAGTATTTTCATATCGTAAAAGCAATTAAGTGTATTGATTTGTAATTATTTCCAACAAGGGTTGGTCGTTATGTGTTTCTGAGATTCTGACTGACTTGGGCGCTGGGAGTCTAGCAGAGAGAGGAGGAGAGAGAGGCTGTGGATTGTGGTGGTGCTGCCTCAGCATCCTAGGCCTACCCTGGGGTGATGTGTTTTCCTCAGGAAATATCTGTGAAGCTAGCTAGCATAGCGCAGGGAGCCACCGCCTCCGGCGGGCAGCCGGGGGGGGGGGGGGAAACAGATCAGCTCCAGGAAGACTCTCAATCCTGGGTGAAAGATCCCGGGGAGGTGGGTTCAACGTGAATCACCTTAAATAGATTATTACTGAGTGTTTCAGAGAACTGGCAAAGTGAAGCATATCTCCAGGAAGGAAAGCAAATGTATCGAACCAATACAGAATTACATGTTTTTTTTCACGGCTACAATTTTTGTTTTTCATACAGCATATTATAATTTGTCTTGAATTTGTCTCATGGAATGAAAACAAAATGTGAGCTCATCCGCCTCATCCTCAAAGCCTTGAAAGATTTCAGGTCACAGGCTTTCTTTTCAAACAGTTCTATTGCTGGTCATGGCAAATGTGGATTATTTCTTTACAACAGCATATCTTCCACCCGTCTGCGGTTTGATTTCAAAGGAAACACAGGTGGACTCTTGTTATTTATTAACCATTCCCACCTAAAAATAGTTGAAGTAGCAATTAATAACCAATGGCAGGACTGAGCATGGCAGGTTGCGGCCTGAGAAAGAGAACACATGTTCTTGTCTGCATTTTGCAGTCTGCAGTCTGCAGTCCTTGGCGTGGCTTTCTCCCCTGGTGCCTTCCGTTTGGTTCCTCCCCAACGGAGAAACAAACCCGAAAAACACCAAGCTGTGGTGATGAACTCCAGAAGCTTTCATTTTGTTGACCACACAGAAATGCTTGGGATTACGTAGAGATTTCCATGTTTCAAACATCATCCAATCCCACTGAAGTGAGAAACAGGACACAGTGATCTAAAACCGTCGACACACACAGCCCCAAAACCAGTGGTTGCTATAAACGTCACAAAACAGCTTACCATGCATTTCTTTGTTAGAGTTTGTTTGCTTTGGTGTATATGGAGATAATTGTCTCGTGAATTGATATGGAAGTTTATGGACTCAGTTCCCAGTTGTTATCTGTTGCCATCGAGGAAAGTAAACATTTCCAGGGCGGGTGGGCGAGTAAACATAGGTTTTCCAGGGCGGGTGGGCGAGTTGTAGGAAATATTAACCCTTTATCTCAGGTGCTAGCTAAGTGGGCCAAAGCAGGTGCATGAGTCACTCGAGAACTTGTGAACGTTCTCTAGTCTCCACAGCTAAAACAATACAGCCGCGTTATACATGTAAATGAAAAGAAGACATAACGTTTGTGTCCTTCTTTTTTGATGCTAGTTCCTCTTGGTCGTCTGTCGCAGGAGGAGATAGGAATCCTAGGAAGGCTCCCGATCGATGTCATAGTGTGCCAGGAAGAGGAAACTAAAGATTCGGGGGAGCAGATGTTATTTTTAAGCCGTCTCACGGAAATGGGAGGCAAACCAAGGAGGATGCAGATAGGCCAGAGAGAGTTGCATAGAACCCCCCCCCCCCCCCATTCATACGCACACATGTGAACACACTCACAAGCTCACATATACACACACGTGTGCACACACACACACACACACACACACACACACACACACACACACACACACACACACACACACACACCCCACCATTGCCACCACGCTATGACAGGTGTGTGTGTGTCTGTGTACTGTGTCTGAGAGACCGTAAACAACGGCAAACATAACAATAATAATAAATAACAACAATAATAATAATAGTTGTTGATTGGATTTATATAGCACTTTTCTACCAACTGGGGTAATCAAAGAGCTTTACATAGTAGGGGGAAACTCACCTCACCCAGCACCAATGTGTAGCACCCACCTGGGTGATGCACGGTGGACATTTTTGTGCCAGAATGCTCACCACACATCAGCTGGAGAGGTGAGGAGTGATATATGCCAATTAGGAATTAGGGGGATGATTAGGTGGCCATGATGGAACGGGGCCAGGTTGGGAATTTAGCCATGACACCGGGGTTAACACTCCTATTCTTACGATAAGCGCCATGGGATTTTTTTTTATCACCACAGAGAGTCAGGACAGCTGTTTAACTGTAAAGGTTTTCGCCGTCTGAGGAAGAGGAATCGGACCAAAGCGCAGCGTCGTAAATGCTTTTTATTGAAACTGAACACAATAACAAAAATAACAACGCGAACAACCGAAACCGAAACAGTTCTGTAAGGTACTAAACAGAAATGAACTACCCACAAAAAACATGTGGGAAAAAGCTACCTAAGTATGGTTCCCAATCAGAGACAACGATAGACAGCTGTCCCTGATTGAGAACCATACCTGGCCAAAACAAAGAAATACAAAAACATAGAAAAAAGAACATAGAATGCCTACCCAAATCACACCCTGACCAAACCAGAATAGAGACCTAAAAAGCTCTAAGGTCAGGGCGTGACATTAACATCCCATCCGAAAGACGGAACCCTACAGAAAAATATATGACTATTGGATAAGAGTATTTGCTAAAAGGCATATATTATATTACATTATATTATATTAAATTATATTATATTACAATACATTACATTATATTACATATTATATTGCACCTGTTTCAGTTATGAACATGTGTAGAGAAGTAGTATTCATATCACTGTATATACCGTATACATAAAGTAAATGCATCACTCTGGGTATTTCACCTTATATTATATTATATTACATTATATTATATTAAATTACATAATATTATATTACATTACATTAAATTATATTAAATTATATTACATTATATTATATTACATTAAATTACGTTATATTACATTATATTATAGTATATTACATTATATTACATGACATTATATTATATTTTATTACATTATATTGTATTACATTGCATTATATTATATTACATATTATATTGTATTAAATTACATTATATTATATTACATTATATTACATTGTAGTACATTATATTACATTATTTTATGTTACATTATATTAAATTATATTATATTACATTGTATTATAATATATTACATATTATTTTACATTAAATTATATTATATTACATATTATATTACATTATATTATATTTCATATTATATTCAATTACATTATAGTATATTACATTATATAATATGATATTACATTACATGACATTATATTATATTACATATTATATTATATTACATTATATTATATTCAATTACATTACATTAAAGTATATTACATTATATTACACTATATGATAATACATTATATTATATTGCGTTATATTATATTACATTATATTTACACACAAAGAAACAACAAAATAAGTCAAAAGAGGGAGGAAGGCCTACTGGAAAATGATCATGAAATTTCAATGCTTTATCAGGGAAATATTCTCATCCACCATCTCTACTGTTGTGCTCCAGTCTGTGAAAGGATTACCCACACTCATCCTCACATAGGATTGACTCCTATGATCACAAGCTTTATTAAACACCCCCTGACTTCCCCAAAAATAAAAATGGCTGTGTGATAACTACCAATGACTTCCCCAAAAAAGAAAAATGGCTGTGTGATAACTACCAATGACTTCCCCAAAAAAGAAAAATGGCTGTGTGATAACTACCAATGACTTCCCAAAAAAAGAAAAATGGCTGTGTGATAACTACCAATGACTTCCCTAAAAAAGAAAAATGGCTGTGTGATAACTACCAATGACTTCCCTAAAAAGATTGAACATGAACACTGTTACTATATACTGAATACTGAGTTGATCCTGGACTGAACACGAACAGTATTCAGTATTTATTAATAGTATTCAGTATTTATTAACAGTATGCAGTATTTATTAATATTATGCAGTATTTATTAACAATATTCATATCCACACGTTTTATTTTCAATGTAGGTGGCTGGTATTAGTGGTGGAGGATGTGAACTGTTATTTAATTTACTCCTAGGGAGAAGACGCACTATACAGTCGTGGCCAAAGGTTTTGAGAATGACACAAATATTAATTTTCACAAAGTCTGCTGCCTCAGTTTGTATGATGGCAATTTGCATATACTCCAGAATGTTATGAAGCGTGATCAGATTAATTGCAATTAATTGCAAAGTCCCTCTTTGCCATGCAAATGAACTGAATCCCCCCAAAAACATTTCCACCGCATTTCAGCCCTGCCCACTAAAGGACCAGCTGACATCATGTCAGTGATTCTCTCGTTAACACAGGTGCGAGTGTTGACGAGGAGAAGGCTGGAGATCACTCTGTCATGCTGATTGAGTTCGAATTACAGACTGGAACCTTCAAAAGGAGGGTGGTGCTTGGAATCATCGTTCTTCCTCTGTCAACCATGGTTACCTGCAAGGAAACACGTGCCGTCATCATTGCTTTGCACAAAAATGGCTTCACAGGCAAGGATATTGCTGCCAGTAAGATTACACCTAAATCAACCATTTATCGGATCATCAAGAACTATAAGGAGAGCGGTTCAATTGTTGTGAAGAAGGCTTCAGGGTGCCTAAGAAAGTCCAGCAAGTGCTAGGACCGTTTCCTAAAGTTGATTCAGCTGTGGGATCGGGGTACCACCAGTACAGAGCTTGCTCAGGAATGGCAGCAGGCAGGTGTGAATGCCTCTGCACGCACAGTGAGGCGAAGACTTTTGGAGGATGGCCTGGTGTCAAGAAGGGCAGCAAAGAAGCCACTTCTCTCCAGGGACAACATCAGGGACAGACTGATATTCTGCAAAAGGTACAAGGATTGGACTGCTGAGGAGTGTGGTAAAGTCATTTTTTCTGATGAAACCCCTTTCCGATTGTTTGTGGCGTCCGGAAAAAAGCTTGTCCTGGAGAAAACAAGGTGAGCGCTACCATCAGTCCTGTATCATGCCAACAGTAAAGCATCCTGAGACCATTCATGTGTGGGGTTGCTTTCAGCCAAGGGAGTGGGCTCACTCACAATTTGTCCTAAGAACACAGCCATGAATAAAGAATGATACCAACCCATCCTCCGAGAGCGACTTCTCACAACTATCCAGGAAAAGTTTGTTGATGAACAATGCCTTTTTTCAGCATGATGGAGCATGATAACTAAGTGGCTCGGGGAACAAAACATCTATATTTTGGGTCCATGGCCAGGAAACTCCCCAGACCTTAATCCCATTGAGAACTTGTGGTCAATCCTCAAGAGGCGGGTGGACAAACAAAACCCCACAAATTCTGACAAAGTCCAAGCATTGATTATGCAAGAATGGGCTGCCATCAGGCTGGATGTGGCCCAGAAGTTAATTGACAGCATGCCAGGGCGGAATGCAGAGGTCTTGAAAAAGAAGGGTCAACACTGCAAATATTGACTCTGCATCAACTTCATGTAATTGTCAGTAAAAGCCTTTGACACTTATGAAATGCTTATAATTATACTTCAGTATTCCATAGAAACATCTGACAAAATATATCTAAAGACACTGAAGCAGCACACTTTGTGAAAATTAATATTTGTGTCATTCTCAAAACTTTTGGCCACGACTGTACATGTATAAGATGCATTTTTAAAAGCGAGTTTTCCTAAAAACACATATGGTTTTCTTGTCTGGTTGCTGCGTCGGGGTTAAAGGGCTAAAGGTGTGGTCTCACCTAAATCGCCGGGAGATAATATCACAGCTGGACACTGGCAGGCCTAGTTGCAAATTTAAAAAAGATCTTTCCCCCCCAAAAAAGTAAATTCCTTTAGAGGAAAAAGGAGATTCCTTTTGTAGGACCGTTTCAGGATCCCGTTTCAGAAATAAGAAAAAAATAAATAAAGTCAACTTATTTTAAAGAGGAGATATAATGAATTTTAGGGGCAGTGTTTTTAGCAGAAAGACAACCCCACTTGGAGAAAAAGTCCCCATAGCCTCTAATTTCTCCCTCCGTCATAAGTGGTGGCGGGCCACACTGTTTTCTCTGGGTGGTTGGTTGCCAAACCTACTCCCACAGTCACTTGACCGTGGCAAGGAAGAAGCTTGTTCAACATGTTTCCCCTTTATACTGGGCTAACAGCTCGATACCACCCAAGTGTCGAGAGAGCCTTCAGCACAGGGGCTGCGTACAAAACCAAACGGATGACATCACATGATTTAGATGGCTTAAAGTACAGACTGTGAATATGTCCAAACCTCCCCAGAATATATATATATATCTTTTTTTGTATATTCCCCCCCCACCGAATAGCAGTCTTTAATCAAATGGTAATTTTTTCTAATATTAAATTCACATTCTACAATGGCAACAAAATATCTCTTCAGCATCACATGTACTGTATTATATTTAGAGTTCACATGTTAACACCACCTTTTGAGGAGAACATCACGTTTTCACCTCCACATGTGAATTGCAGCTTCACATGTGGAATTGCATTTTCACATGTGTAAAACAATCATATGTAAAAATCTCATTTGCAGTTTCATATGTGAAAATGTGATTGTTTTTCATGTGAAAATTGCAATTCCACAAGTGAATGTCAGTTTTTCACATCTGAAACTGTAAATTAGATTTTTTAAACATGATTGTTTTTCACATGTGAACATGCAATTACATATGTGAAAGTGAGATTTTAACATTTGAAGGTGTTGTTTTACTTGTCAAACATCAACTGGGATTTTCACATGTTTTTTTTCCACAGGTTCCACATCCACATATGAAAGTAGAAAATAAAATAAAATTAGCAGTTACACATGTAAGAAAACTCCACATTTACTCCAACGTTGTAAACAAAGTAAATGCAAACACTCCATAGCCTAAAAACATGGTTAAAACTATAATTTGTTATATCATGGATGGTCAGTCCTTGCATCCATAGTGTATTCTATGGATTTAAAAGTGGTTACGTTTGTCTAGGCCGATCCCTCAGCTTTTTACCAAAACTGTGGCGGGGAATAAACTTTGCGTTTCAGTTCAGGATTGCCGCTTTACTAAACAATTGCACGCATTTGTTTACATCCCTGTTAGTGAGCATTTCTCCTTTGCCGAAAAAATCCATCCCCCTGACGGGTGTGGCATATCAAGAAGCTGATTAAACAGCATGGTCATTACACAGGTACACCTTGTTCTGGCGTCAATAAAAGACCACTCTTAAATGTGCAGTTTTGTTACACAACACAATTCCACAGATGTCTCATGTTTTGAGGGAGATATCTCAAGTTGAGATAGTGTGCAATTAGCATGACGACTGCAAGAATGCCAACTAGAGCTGTTGCCCAAAAATGTATTTCTCTACAATATTGTCGTTGTGGAGAATTTGATAGTAAGTCCAACCGGCCTCACAACCACAGACCGCGTGTGACCACGCCAGCCCAGGACCTCCACATCCGACTTCTTCAACTGCGGGATGGTCTAAGTCCAGCCACCCGGACAGCTTATGAAACTGTAGGTTTGCACTTCCGAAGAATTTCACTGTCAGAAGCCATCTCAGGGAAGCTTGTCTGCGTGCTCATCGTCTTCACCAGGATCTTGACCTCAATACACAGAGATACCATGACGACATGCTGAGGCCCATTGTCGTGCCATTCATCTGCCACCATCACCTCATATTTTAGCATGATAATGCACGGCCCCATGTCACAAGGATCTGTACACAAATCCTGAAAACTGAAAATGTCCCAGTTCTTCCATGACCTGCATATTCACCAGACATGTCAACACCCATTAAGCATGTTTGGGATGCTCTGGATTGATGTGTACGACAGCTTGTTCCAGTTCTCACCAATATCCAGGAACTTCGCACAGCCATTGAAGTGGAATGGGACAACAGAGGTAGGGCGGGTGATGGGTTTTTTCACCAGAGCACCACAGCAGAGAATAAACATATACAGACTCCAATGCAATCTGTCAGCACAGTTAATACAGCGTTTGTCACAATGAGGATGACCTTCACCAAACCACAATGGATCAGTCAAAATGGACACACACGCACACACACACACACATGCACATAATACTTCAATTCCGTGGTTGCCATGGTGCCGTGAGGTCGCCCCAGGCAGAGAGTTGCTGTGCATGTTGCTACCTGTCTGCTCCCGCCTCTACCTTTTGGTGACGACCTCCCTCCGCTGACCTCACTGAAGCCATGATCTTTCTCAACCTTAAGTCTTTTGACCGTCGACTCATGATGATTAATGATATTCTTTTTAAGTTACTTTCAAGTTGTTTAAGTTGTTGTTGCTTTACAGCACTTTGAGATGTATTTATGATGTAATAGCGCTATACAGCTATACAGCTATACAGCATTATTATTATCAATTCTTTAGTCAAAGACATTGGGGGAGGTGGAATGTTTAGCTTGCATATGGAATTGTTTTATTTGATTGGCTGAGATAATCGATGGGCTGGACATGCCGAGATATGAGTTTGGATTGGTCTGCAATGTAGCACGCTTCTGTCTATAACAGAGTGAAGGAAAAGCAGCCAACGAGTGCTCAGCATATGTGGGAACTCCTTCAAGACTGTTGTAAAATCATTCCAGGTGACTACCTCATGAAGCTGGTTGAGAGAATGCCAAGAGGGTGCTACTTTGAAGAATTTCAAATATATTTTGATTTGTTTAGCAATTTTTTGGTTACTACATGATTCCATATGTGTTATTTCATGGTTTTGATGTCTTCACTATCATTCCACATTGTAAAATTTTTTAAAAATAAAGACAACCCCTGGAATGAGTAGGTGTGTCTGGTACTGTACTTCTTGAACTGTTTATATGAATATAGTGGGAATCCAGCGAACTTCTGGAAAGTAGTCAAATCTCTGAAATTAAACTCCACTTCCCCTCATTGCCTCAGCGGATTATGACTCTGGTCCCATAATAGACAAAATTGGTGCTTTTAATAATAATTTTGCCTCGGCTAGCTATCTTTTTGAAAGAATAGTTTCTGGAAACTTTATTCACCTCTCTGCATACTGTAGAGAATGATACACTTCCAGATACACATTCTCTATTCTTTATTTCAACCATTTTATAACTACGATGAAATGATGTACTATAAGTGCCTTGCTAAAAATTCAAAGGACATCCAGTCAATATTTGGAGTGGCATCTTGGGCAGCTCCACACCTGTAAATTACGCTGTGGTAGCTGCCAGCTCCATAGGTTATTGTGCAGTAAAAAAAAAGTGCATATTTATTACCCCCAATACCCAGAGAGCCTGTGACCTCCGTCCGCATCCCGACTCACACGATGGGCTCTTATTTGGATGGAGGAAGTCAATTAATTCATAAATACTTAAGCACCTTTACTGTAAGGCAGTGGGAAGAGAGGTCTATTGATCTATTCCATTAATACAAACAAGCCCCCAGGCCACAGGCTTAACGAACCAGGACTTCTCCAATCACACACCACCATCACAGTACAGGAAAATAATTTGAATGATTTTACTCTTGGCCAGGTGGAAAATTGTCCCCCAAAAAATGAATGAATATAATAACGAAGATACTTCACGTGAGTCGATGAGTCGTTAAAATGTGCTCGCAATTGTTTCACTAGAAATGCAACATGCAATGTTGGCTTTCTTCCTGGGAAGGAGAGGCGGACCAAAACGCAGCGTGGTTATAGTTCATGGTTTTTTAATAAGAAAACTCAAACATGAAAACCGTAACAGTCCTAACTGGTGCATAAAACACAAAGACAGGAAACAATCACCCACAACATACCCAGAGAATATGGCTGCCTAAATATGGTTCCCAATCAGAGACAACGATAAACACCTGCCTCTGATTGAGAACCACTCTAGGCAACCATAGACTTACCTAGACAACTAAACTGAACACAACCCCATAAATCTACAAAAACCCCTAGACAAGCTAAACACATAAATCACCCATGTCACACCCTGGCCTAACCAAAATAATAAAGAAAACAAAGATAACTAAGGCCAGGGCGTGACAATATATATGTATATATATATATATATATATATATATATATATATATACATTGCGTTTTGATTGTAATATTATTCTCTCTCTCTATATATATATATATATACATTTATATACACACAGTACCAGTCGAAAGTTTGGATACACCTCCTCATTCCAGGGTTTTTCTTTATTTTTACTATACATCGTAGAACAATAGAATAACATCAAAACTATGAAATAACACGTACGGAATCCCATAGTAACCAAAAAAAGTAGATTTTTCACACTCAACAGTTTCCCGTGTGTATCAAGAATGGCCCACCACCCAAAGGACATCCAGCCAATTTGACACAACTGTGGGAAGCATTGGAGTCAACATGGACCAGCATCCCTGTGGAACGCTATCGTCACCGTGTAGAGTCAACATGGACCAGCATCCCTGTGGAACGCTATCGTCACAGTGTAGAGTCAACATGGACCAGCATCCCTGTGGAACGCTATCGTCACCGTGTAGAGTCAACATGGACCAGCATCCCTGTGGAACGCTATCGTCACCGTGTAGAGTCAACATGGACCAGCATCCCTGTGGAACGCTATCGTCACAGTGTAGAGTCAATATGGACCAGCATCCCTGTGGAACGCTATCGTCACCGTGTAGAGTCAACATGGACCAGCATCCCTGTGGAACGCTATCGTCACAGTGTAGAGTCAACATGGACCAGCATCCCTGTGGAACGTTATCGTCACCGTGTAGAGTCAACATGGACCAGCATCCCCGTGGAACGCTATCGTCACAGTGTAGAGTCAACATGGACCAGCATCCCCGTGGAACGCTATCGTCACAGTGTAGAGTCAACATGGACCAGCATCCCCGTGGAACGCTATCGTCACAGTGTAGAGTCAACATGGACCAGCATCCCCGTGGAACGCTATCGTCACAGTGTAGAGTCAACATGGACCAGCATCCCTGTGGAACGCTATCGTCACAGTGTAGAGTCAACATGGACCAGCATCCCTGTGGAACGCTATCGTCACAGTGTAGAGTCAACATGGACCAGCATCCCTGTGGAACGCTATCGTCACCGTGTAGAGTCAACATGGACCAGCATCCCTGTGGAACGCTATCGTCACAGTGTAGAGTCAATATGGACCAGCATCCCTGTGGAACGCTATCGTCACAGTGTAGAGTCAACATGGACCAGCATCCCTGTGGAACGCTATCGTCACAGTGTAGAGTCAACATGGACCAGCATCCCTGTGGAACGCTATCGTCACCGTGTAGAGTCAACATGTACCAGCATCCCTGTGGAACGCTATCGTCACAGTGTAGAGTCAACATGGACCAGCATCCCTGTGGAACGCTATCGTCACAGTGTAGAGTCAACATGGACCAGCATCCCTGTGGAACGCTATCGTCACCGTGTAGAGTCAACATGTACCAGCATCCCTGTGGAACGCTATCGTCACAGTGTAGAGTCAACATGGACCAGCATCCCCGTGGAACGCTATCGTCACCGTGTAGAGTCAACATGGACCAGCATCCCTGTGGAACGCTATCGTCACCGTGTAGTCAACATGGACCAGCATCCCTGTGGAACGCTATCGTCACAGTGTAGAGTCAACATGGACCAGCATCCCTGTGGAACGCTATCGTCACAGTGTAGAGTCAACATGGACCAGCATCCATGTGGAACGCTATCGTCACAGTGTAGAGTCAACATGGACCAGCATCCCTGTGGAACGCTATCGTCACAGTGTAGAGTCAACATGGACCAGCATCCCTGTGGAACGCTATCGTCACAGTGTAGAGTCAACATGGACCAGCATCCCCGTGGAACGCTATCGTCACAGTGTAGAGTCAACATGGACCAGCATCCCTGTGGAACGCTATCGTCACAGTGTAGAGTCAACATGGACCAGCATCCCTGTGGAACGCTATCGTCACAGTGTAGAGTCAACATGGACCAGCATCCCTGTGGAACGCTATCGTCACAGTGTAGAGTCAACATGGACCAGCATCCCTGTGGAACGCTATCGTCACCGTGTAGAGTCAACATGGACCAGCATCCCTGTGGAACGCTATCGTCACAGTGTAGAGTCAACATGGACCAGCATCCCTGTGGAACGCTATCGTCACCGTGTAGAGTCAACATGGACCAGCATCCCTGTGGAACGCTATCGTCACCGTGTAGAGTCAACATGGACCAGCATCCCTGTGGAACGCTATCGTCACAGTGTAGAGTCAATATGGACCAGCATCCCTGTGGAACGCTATCGTCACCGTGTAGAGTCAACATGTACCAGCATCCCTGTGGAACGCTATCGTCACAGTGTAGAGTCAACATGGACCAGCATCCCTGTGGAACGCTATCGTCACAGTGTAGAGTCAACATGGACCAGCATCCCTGTGGAACGCTATCGTCACCGTGTAGAGTCAACATGTACCAGCATCCCTGTGGAACGCTATCGTCACAGTGTAGAGTCAACATGGACCAGCATCCCCGTGGAACGCTATCGTCACCGTGTAGAGTCAACATGGACCAGCATCCCTGTGGAACGCTATCGTCACCGTGTAGTCAACATGGACCAGCATCCCTGTGGAACGCTATCGTCACAGTGTAGAGTCAACATGGACCAGCATCCCTGTGGAACGCTATCGTCACAGTGTAGAGTCAACATGGACCAGCATCCATGTGGAACGCTATCGTCACAGTGTAGAGTCAACATGGACCAGCATCCCTGTGGAACGCTATCGTCACAGTGTAGAGTCAACATGGACCAGCATCCCCGTGGAACGCTATCGTCACAGTGTAGAGTCAACATGGACCAGCATCCCCGTGGAACGCTATCGTCACAGTGTAGAGTCAACATGGACCAGCATCCCCGTGGAACGCTATCGTCACAGTGTAGAGTCAACATGGACCAGCATCCCTGTGGAACGCTATCGTCACAGTGTAGAGTCAACATGGACCAGCATCCCTGTGGAACGCTATCGTCACAGTGTAGAGTCAACATGGACCAGCATCCCTGTGGAACGCTATCGTCACCGTGTAGAGTCAACATGGACCAGCATCCCTGTGGAACGCTATCGTCACAGTGTAGAGTCAACATGGACCAGCATCCCTGTGGAACGCTATCGTCACCGTGTAGAGTCAACATGGACCAGCATCCCTGTGGAACGCTATCGTCACCGTGTAGAGTCAACATGGACCAGCATCCCTGTGGAACGCTATCGTCACAGTGTAGAGTCAACATGGACCAGCATCCCCGTGGAACGCTATCGTCACCGTGTAGAGTCAACATGGACCAGCATCCCTGTGGAACGCTATCGTCACCGTGTAGTCAACATGGACCAGCATCCCTGTGGAACGCTATCGTCACAGTGTAGAGTCAACATGGACCAGCATCCCTGTGGAACGCTATCGTCACAGTGTAGAGTCAACATGGACCAGCATCCATGTGGAACGCTATCGTCACAGTGTAGAGTCAACATGGACCAGCATCCCTGTGGAACGCTATCGTCACAGTGTAGAGTCAATATGGAGCAGCATCCCTGTGGAACGCTATTGTCACAGTGTAGAGTCAACATGGACCAGCATCCCTGTGGAACGCTATCGTCACCGTGTAGAGTCAACATGTACCAGCATCCCTGTGGAACGCTATCGTCACAGTGTAGAGTCAACATGGACCAGCATCCCTGTGGAACGCTATCGTCACAGTGTAGAGTCAACATGGACCAGCATCCCTGTGGAACGCTATCGTCACAGTGTAGAGTCAACATGGACCAGCATCCCCGTGGAACGCTATCGTCACCGTGTAGAGTCAACATGGACCAGCATCCCTGTGGAACGCTATCGTCACCGTGTAGTCAACATGGACCAGCATCCCTGTGGAACGCTATCGTCACAGTGTAGAGTCAACATGGACCAGCATCCCTGTGGAACGCTATCGTCACAGTGTAGAGTCAACATGGACCAGCATCCATGTGGAACGCTATCGTCACAGTGTAGAGTCAACATGGACCAGCATCCCCGTGGAACGCTATCGTCACAGTGTAGAGTCAACATGGACCAGCATCCCTGTGGAACGCTATCGTCACAGTGTAGAGTCAACATGGACCAGCATCCCTGTGGAACGCTATCGTCACAGTGTAGAGTCAACATGGACCAGCATCCCTGTGGAACGCTATCGTCACAGTGTAGAGTCAACATGGACCAGCATCCCTGTGGAACGCTATCGTCACCGTGTAGAGTCAACATGGACCAGCATCCCTGTGGAACGCTATCGTCACAGTGTAGAGTCAATATGGACCAGCATCCCTGTGGAACGCTATCGTCACCGTGTAGAGTCAACATGGACCAGCATCCCCTTGGAATGCTATCGTCACCGTGTAGAGTCAACATGGACCAGTATCCCCGTGGAACGCTATCGTCACAGTGTAGAGTCAACATGGACCAGCATCCCCGTGGAACGCTATCGTCACAGTGTAGAGTCAACATGGACCAGCATCCCTGTGGAACGCTATCGTCACAGTGTAGAGTCAACATGGACCAGCATCCATGTGGAACGCTATCGTCACAGTGTAGAGTCAACATGGACCAGCATCCCTGTGGAACGCTATCGTCACAGTGTAGAGTCAACATGGACCAGCATCCCTGTGGAACGCTATCGTCACCGTGTAGGGTCAACATGTACCAGCATCCCTGTGGAACGCTATCGTCACAGTGTAGAGTCAACATGGACCAGCATCCCCGTGGAACGCTATCGTCACCGTGTAGAGTCAACATGGACCAGCATCCCTGTGGAACGCTATCGTCACCGTGTAGTCAACATGGACCAGCATCCCTGTGGAACGCTATCGTCACAGTGTAGAGTCAACATGGACCAGCATCCCTGTGGAACGCTATCGTCACAGTGTAGAGTCAACATGGACCAGCATCCATGTGGAACGCTATCGTCACAGTGTAGAGTCAACATGGACCAGCATCCCTGTGGAACGCTATCGTCACAGTGTAGAGTCAACATGGACCAGCATCCCTGTGGAACGCTATCGTCACAGTGTAGAGTCCACATGGACCAGCATCCCCGTGGAACTCTATCGTCACAGTGTAGAGTCAACATGGACCAGCATCCCCGTGGAACGCTATCGTCACAGTGTAGAGTCAACATGGACCAGCATCCCCGTGGAACGCTATCGTCACAGTGTAGAGTCCACATGGACCAGCATCCCTGTGGAACGCTATCGTCACCGTGTAGAGTCAACATGGACCAGCATCCATGTGGAACGCTATCATCACAGTGTAGAGTCAACATGGACCAGCATCCCTGTGGAACGCTATCGTCACAGTGTAGAGTCAACATGGACCAGCATCCCTGTGGAACGCTATCGTCACAGTGTAGAGTCCATGCCCAGTTCCATGTGGAACGCTATCGTCACAGTGTAGAGTCAACATGGACCAGCATCCCTGTGGAACGCTATCGTCACAGTGTAGAGTCAACATGGACCAGCATCCCTGTGGAACGCTATCGTCACAGTGTAGAGTCCATGCCCAGTTCCATGTGGAACGCTATCGTCACAGTGTAGAGTCAACATGGACCAGCATCCCCGTGGAACGCTATCGTCACCGTGTAGAGTCAACATGGACCAGCATCCCTGTGGAACGCTATCGTCACAGTGTAGAGTCAACATGGACCAGCATCCCTGTGGAACGCTATCGTCACCGTGTAGAGTCCACATGGACCAGCATCCCTGTGGAACGCTATCGTCACCGTGTAGAGTCCACATGGACCAGCATCCCTGTGGAACGCTATCGTCACAGTGTAGAGTCAACATGGACCAGCATCCCTGTGGGCGCTATCGTCACCGTGTAGAGTCCATGCCCAGTTCCATGTGGAACGCTATCGTCACCGTGTAGAGTCCACATGGACCAGCATCCCTGTGGGCGCTATCGTCACCGTGTAGAGTCCACATGGACCAGCATCCATGTGGAACGCTATCGTCACCGTGTAGAGTCAACATGGACCAGCATCCCTGTGGAACGCTATCGTCACAGTGTAGAGTCCATGCCCAGTTCCATGTGGAACGCTATCGTCACCGTGTAGAGTCAACATGGACCAGCATCCCTGTGGGCGCTATCGTCACAGTGTAGAGTCCATGCCCAGTTCCATGTGGAACGCTATCGTCACCGTGTAGAGTCCATGCCCAGTTCCATGTGGAACGTTATCGTCACAGTGTAGAGTCCATGCCCAGTTCCATGTGGAACGCTATCGTCACCGTGTAGAGTCCATGCCCAGTTCCATGTGGAACGCTATCGTCACAGTGTAGAGTCCATGCCCAGTTCCATGTGGAACGCTATCGTCACAGTGTAGAGTCCATGCCCAGTTCCATGTGGAACGCTATCGTCACAGTGTAGAGTCAACATGGACCAGCATCCCTGTGGAACGCTATCGTCACAGTGTAGAGTCCATGCCCAGTTCCATGTGGAACGCTATCGTCACAGTGTAGAGTCAACATGGACCAGCATCCCTGTGGAACGCTATCGTCACAGTGTAGAGTCAACATGGACCAGCATCCCTGTGGAACGCTATCGTCACAGTGTAGAGTCCATGCCCAGTTCCATGTGGAACGCTATCGTCACAGTGTAGAGTCAACATGGACCAGCATCCCTGTGGAACGCTATCGTCACAGTGTAGAGTCCATGCCAGCATCCCTGTGGAACGCTATCGTCACCGTGTAGAGTCCATGCCCAGTTCCCTGTGGAACGCTATCGTCACAGTGTAGAGTCCATGCCCAGTTCCATGTGGAACGCTATCGTCACCGTGTAGAGTCCATGCCCAGTTCCATGTGGAACGCTATCGTCACAGTGTAGAGTCAACATGCCCAGTTCCATGTGGAACGCTATCGTCACAGTGTAGAGTCAACATGCCCAGTTCCATGTGGAACGCTATCGTCACAGTGTAGAGTCAACATGGACCAGCATCCCTGTGGAACGCTATCGTCACAGTGTAGAGTCCATGCCCAGTTCCATGTGGAACGCTATCGTCACAGTGTAGAGTCAACATGGACCAGCATCCCTGTGGAACGCTATCGTCACAGTGTAGAGTCAACATGGACCAGCATCCCTGTGGAACGCTATCGTCACCGTGTAGAGTCCATGCCCAGTTCCATGTGGAACGCTATCGTCACCGTGTAGAGTCCACATGGACCAGCATCCCTGTGGAACGCTATCGTCACCGTGTAGAGTCCACATGGACCAGCATCCATGTGGAACGCTATCGTCACCGTGTAGAGTCAACATGGACCAGCATCCCTGTGGAACGCTATCGTCACAGTGTAGAGTCCATGCCCAGTTCCATGTGGAACGCTATCGTCACCGTGTAGAGTCAACATGGACCAGCATCCCTGTGGGCGCTATCGTCACAGTGTAGAGTCCATGCCCAGTTCCATGTGGAACGCTATCGTCACCGTGTAGAGTCCATGCCCAGTTCCATGTGGAACGTTATCGTCACAGTGTAGAGTCCATGCCCAGTTCCATGTGGAACGCTATCGTCACCGTGTAGAGTCCATGCCCAGTTCCATGTGGAACGCTATCGTCACAGTGTAGAGTCCATGCCCAGTTCCATGTGGAACGCTATCGTCACAGTGTAGAGTCCATGCCCAGTTCCATGTGGAACGCTATCGTCACAGTGTAGAGTCAACATGGACCAGCATCCCTGTGGAACGCTATCGTCACAGTGTAGAGTCCATGCCCAGTTCCATGTGGAACGCTATCGTCACAGTGTAGAGTCAACATGGACCAGCATCCCTGTGGAACGCTATCGTCACAGTGTAGAGTCAACATGGACCAGCATCCCTGTGGAACGCTATCGTCACAGTGTAGAGTCCATGCCCAGTTCCATGTGGAACGCTATCGTCACAGTGTAGAGTCAACATGGACCAGCATCCCCGTGGAACGCTATCGTCACCGTGTAGAGTCAACATGGACCAGCATCCCTGTGGAACGCTATCGTCACAGTGTAGAGTCAACATGGACCAGCATCCCTGTGGAACGCTATCGTCACCGTGTAGAGTCCACATGGACCAGCATCCCTGTGGAACGCTATCGTCACCGTGTAGAGTCCACATGGACCAGCATCCCTGTGGAACGCTATCGTCACAGTGTAGAGTCAACATGGACCAGCATCCCTGTGGAACGCTATCGTCACCGTGTAGAGTCCATGCCCAGTTCCATGTGGAACGCTATCGTCACCGTGTAGAGTCCACATGGACCAGCATCCCTGTGGAACGCTATCGTCACCGTGTAGAGTCCACATGGACCAGCATCCATGTGGAACGCTATCGTCACCGTGTAGAGTCAACATGGACCAGCATCCCTGTGGAACGCTATCGTCACAGTGTAGAGTCCATGCCCAGTTCCATGTGGAACGCTATCGTCACCGTGTAGAGTCAACATGGACCAGCATCCCTGTGGAACGCTATCGTCACAGTGTAGAGTCCATGCCCAGTTCCATGTGGAACGCTATCGTCACCGTGTAGAGTCCATGCCCAGTTCCATGTGGAACGTTATCGTCACAGTGTAGAGTCCATGCCCAGTTCCATGTGGAACGCTATCGTCACCGTGTAGAGTCCATGCCCAGTTCCATGTGGAACGCTATCGTCACAGTGTAGAGTCCATGCCCAGTTCCATGTGGAACGCTATCGTCACAGTGTAGAGTCCATGCCCAGTTCCATGTGGAACGCTATCGTCACAGTGTAGAGTCAACATGGACCAGCATCCCTGTGGAACGCTATCGTCACAGTGTAGAGTCCATGCCCAGTTCCATGTGGAACGCTATCGTCACAGTGTAGAGTCAACATGGACCAGCATCCATGTGGAACGCTATCGTCACAGTGTAGAGTCAACATGGACCAGCATCCCTGTGGAACGCTATCGTCACAGTGTAGAGTCCATGCCCAGTTCCATGTGGAACGCTATCGTCACAGTGTAGAGTCAACATGGACCAGCATCCCCGTGGAACGCTATCGTCACCGTGTAGAGTCAACATGGACCAGCATCCCTGTGGGAGCTATCGTCACAGTGTAGAGTCAACATGGACCAGCATCCCTGTGGAACGCTATCGTCACCGTGTAGAGTCCATGGACCAGCATCCCTGTGGAACGCTATCGTCACCGTGTAGAGTCCACATGGACCAGCATCCCTGTGGAACGCTATCGTCACAGTGTAGAGTCAACATGGACCAGCATCCCTGTGGAACGCTATCGTCACCGTGTAGAGTCCATGCCCAGTTCCATGTGGAACGCTATCGTCACAGTGTAGAGTCATGGACCAGCATCCCTGTGGGCGCTATCGTCACAGTGTAGAGTCCATGGACCAGCATCCATGTGGAACGCTATCGTCACAGTGTAGAGTCAACATGGACCAGCATCCCTGTGGAACGCTATCGTCACAGTGTAGAGTCCATGCCCAGTTCCATGTGGAACGCTATCGTCACCGTGTAGAGTCAACATGGACCAGCATCCCTGTGGAACGCTATCGTCACAGTGTAGAGTCCATGCCCAGTTCCATGTGGAACGCTATCGTCACCGTGTAGAGTCCATGCCCAGTCCATGTGGAACGCTATCGTCACAGTGTAGAGTCAAGTTCCATGGACCAGCATGTAGAGTCCATGCCCAGTTCCATGTGGAACGCTATCGTCACAGTGTAGAGTCCATGCCCAGTTCCATGTGGAATGCTATCGTCACCGTGTAGAGTCAACATGGACCAGCATCCCCGTGGAACGCTATCGTCACCGTGTAGAGTCAACATGGACCAGCATCCCTGTGGAACGCTATCGTCACCGTGTAGTCAACATGGACCAGCATCCCTGTGGGACGCTATCGTCACAGTGTAGAGTCAACATGGACCAGCATCCCTGTGGAACGCTATCGTCACAGTGTAGAGTCAACATGGACCAGCATCCATGTGGGAACGCTATCGTCACAGTGTAGAGTCAACATGGACCAGCATCCCTGTGGAACGCTATCGTCACAGTGTAGAGTCCATGGACCAGCATCCCTGTGGAACGCTATCGTCACAGTGTAGAGTCCATGGACCAGCATCCCCGTGGAACTCTATCGTCACAGTGTAGAGTCAACATGGACCAGCATCCCCGTGGAACGCTATCGTCACAGTGTAGAGTCAACATGGACCAGCATCCCCGTGGAGGCTATCGTCACAGTGTAGAGTCCACATGGACCAGCATCCCTGTGGAACGCTATCGTCACCGTGTAGAGTCAACATGGACCAGCATCCATGTGGAACGCTATCATCACAGTGTAGAGTCAACATGGACCAGTTCCCTGTGGAACGCTATCGTCACAGTGTAGAGTCATGGACCAGCATCCCTGTGGAACGCTATCGTCACCGTGTAGAGTCCATGCCCAGTTCCATGTGGAACGCTATCGTCACAGTGTAGAGTCAACATGGACCAGCATCCCTGTGGAACGCTATCGTCACAGTGTAGAGTCAACATGGACCAGCATCCCTGTGGAACGCTATCGTCACAGTGTAGAGTCCATGCCCAGTTCCATGTGGAACGCTATCGTCACAGTGTAGAGTCAACATGGACCAGCATCCCCGTGGAACGCTATCGTCACCGTGTAGAGTCAACATGGACCAGCATCCCTGTGGAACGCTATCGTCACAGTGTAGAGTCAACATGGACCAGCATCCCTGTGGAACGCTATCGTCACCGTGTAGAGTCACATGGACCAGCATCCCTGTGGAACGCTATCGTCACAGTGTAGAGTCCATGGACCAGCATCCCTGTGGAACGCTATCGTCACAGTGTAGAGTCAACATGGACCAGCATCCCTGTGGAACGCTATCGTCACAGTGTAGAGTCAACATGCCCAGTTCCATGTGGAACGCTATCGTCACCGTGTAGAGTCAACATGGACCAGCATCCCTGTGGAACGCTATCGTCACAGTGTAGAGTCCATGCCCAGTTCCATGTGGAACGCTATCGTCACAGTGTAGAGTCAACATGGACCAGCATCCCTGTGGAACGCTATCGTCACAGTGTAGAGTCAACATGGACCAGCATCCCTGTGGAACGCTATCGTCACAGTGTAGAGTCCATGCCCAGTTCCATGTGGAACGCTATCGTCACAGTGTAGAGTCAACATGGACCAGCATCCCCGTGGAACGCTATCGTCACCGTGTAGAGTCAACATGGACCAGCATCCCTGTGGAACGCTATCGTCACAGTGTAGAGTCCATGCCCAGTTCCATGTGGAACGCTATCGTCACCGTGTAGAGTCAACATGGACCAGCATCCCTGTGGAACGCTATCGTCACAGTGTAGAGTCCATGCCCAGTTCCATGTGGAACGCTATCGTCACAGTGTAGAGTCAACATGGACCAGCATCCCTGTGGAACGCTATCGTCACAGTGTAGAGTCAACATGGACCAGCATCCCTGTGGAACGCTATCGTCACAGTGTAGAGTCCATGCCCAGTTCCATGTGGAACGCTATCGTCACAGTGTAGAGTCAACATGGACCAGCATCCCCGTGGAACGCTATCGTCACCGTGTAGAGTCAACATGGACCAGCATCCCTGTGGAACGCTATCGTCACAGTGTAGAGTCAACATGGACCAGCATCCCTGTGGAACGCTATCGTCACCGTGTAGAGTCCACATGGACCAGCATCCCTGTGGAACGCTATCGTCACCGTGTAGAGTCCACATGGACCAGCATCCCTGTGGAACGCTATCGTCACAGTGTAGAGTCAACATGGACCAGCATCCCTGTGGAACGCTATCGTCACCGTGTAGAGTCCATGCCCAGTTCCATGTGGAACGCTATCGTCACCGTGTAGAGTCCACATGGACCAGCATCCCTGTGGAACGCTATCGTCACCGTGTAGAGTCCATGGACCAGCATCCATGTGGAACGCTATCGTCACCGTGTAGAGTCAACATGGACCAGCATCCCTGTGGGCGCTATCGTCACAGTGTAGAGTCCATGCCCAGTTCCATGTGGAACGCTATCGTCACCGTGTAGAGTCAACATGGACCAGCATCCCTGTGGAACGCTATCGTCACAGTGTAGAGTCCATGCCCAGTTCCATGTGGAACGCTATCGTCACCGTGTAGAGTCAGCATGGACCAGCATCCATGTGGAACGCTATCGTCACAGTGTAGAGTCCATGCCCAGTTCCATGTGGAACGCTATCGTCACAGTGTAGAGTCCATGCCCAGTTCCATGTGGGCGCTATCGTCACAGTGTAGAGTCCATGCCCAGTTCCATGTGGAACGCTATCGTCACAGTGTAGAGTCCATGCCCAGTTCCATGTGGAACGCTATCGTCACCGTGTAGAGTCAACATGGACCAGCATCCCTGTGGAACGCTATCGTCACAGTGTAGAGTCCATGGACCCAGCATCCCTGTGGAACGCTATCGTCACAGTGTAGAGTCAACATGGACCAGCATCCCTGGAACGCGTATCGTCACAGTGTAGAGTCAACATGGACCAGCATCCCTGTGGAACGCTATCGTCACATCAACATGGACCAGCATCCCTGTGGAACGCTATCGTCACAGTGTAGAGTCAACATGGACCAGCATCCATGTGGAACGCTATCGTCACAGTGTAGAGTCAACATGGACCAGCATCCCTGTGGAACGCTATCGTCACAGTGTAGAGTCAACATGGACCAGCATCCCTGTGGAACGCTATCGTCACAGTGTAGAGTCCATGGACCAGCATCCCTGTGGAACGCTATCGTCACAGTGTAGAGTCAACATGGACCAGCATCCCCGTGGAACGCTATCGTCACAGTGTAGAGTCAACATGGACCCAGCATCCATGTGGAACGCTATCGTCACAGTGTAGAGTCAACATGGACCAGCATCCCTGTGGAACGCTATCGTCACAGTGTAGAGTCCACATGGACCAGCATCCCGCTGTGTAGAGTCAACATGGACCAGCATCCCTGTGGAACGCTATCGTCACAGTGTAGAGTCAACATGGACCAGCATCCCTGTGGAACGCTATCGTCACAGTGTAGAGTCCATGCCCAGTTCCATGTGGAACGCTATCGTCACAGTGTAGAGTCAACATGGACCAGCATCCATGTGGAACGCTATCGTCACAGTGTAGAGTCAACATGGACCAGCATCCCTGTGGAACGCTATCGTCACCGTGTAGAGTCCATGCCCAGTTCCATGTGGAACGCTATCGTCACAGTGTAGAGTCAACATGGACCAGCATCCCTGTGGGCGCTATCGTCACCGTGTAGAGTCAACATGGACCAGCATCCCTGTGGGCGCTATCGTCACAGTGTAGAGTCAACATGGACCAGCATCCCTGTGGAACGCTATCGTCACCGTGTAGAGTCCATGGACCAGCATCCATGTGGAACGCTATCGTCACCGTGTAGAGTCCACATGGACCAGCATCCCTGTGGAACGCTATCGTCACAGTGTAGAGTCAACATGGACCAGCATCCCTGTGGATCGTCACCGTGTAGAGTCCATGCCCAGTTCCATGTGGAACGCTATCGTCACCGTGTAGAGTCCACATGGACCAGCATCCCTGTGGAACGCTATCGTCACCGTGTAGAGTCCACATGGACCAGCATCCATGTGGAACGCTATCGTCACCGTGTAGAGTCAACATGGACCAGCATCCCTGTGGAACGCTATCGTCACAGTGTAGAGTCCATGCCCAGTTCCATGTGGGAACGCTATCGTCACAGTGTAGAGTCAACATGGACCAGCATCCCTGTGGAACGCTATCGTCACCGTGTAGAGTCCATGGACCAGTTCCATGTGGAACGCTATCGTCACCGTGTAGAGTCCATGGACCAGCATCCATGTGGAACGCTATCGTCACAGTGTAGAGTCAACATGGACCAGCATCCCTGTGGAACGCTATCGCACCGTGTAGAGTCCATGCCCAGTTCCATGTCGCACCGTGTAGAGTCAACATGGACCAGCATCCCTGTGGAACGCTATCGTCACCGTGTAGAGTCCATGGACCAGCATTCCATGTGGAACGCAGCTATCGTCACCGTGTAGAGTCAACATGGACCAGCATCCCTGTGGAACGCTATCGTCACAGTGTAGAGTCCATGCCCAGTTCCATGTGGAACGCTATCGTCACAGTGTAGAGTCAACATGGACCAGCATCCCTGTGGAACGCTATCGTCACAGTGTAGAGTCAACATGGACCAGTCCATGTGGAACGCTATCGTCACAGTGTAGAGTCCATGCCCAGTTCCATGTGGAACGCTATCGTCACAGTGTAGAGTCAACATGGACCAGCATCCATGTTATCGTCACCGTGTAGAGTCAACATGGACCAGTTCCATGTGGAACGCTATCGTCACAGTGTAGAGTCAACATGGACCAGCATCCCTGTGGAACGCTATCGTCACAGTGTAGAGTCCATGCCCAGTTCCATGTGGAACGCTATCGTCACAGTGTAGAGTCCATGGACCAGCATCCCTGTGGAACGCTATCGTCACAGTGTAGAGTCAACATGGACCAGCATCCCTGTGGAACGCTATCGTCACCGTGTAGAGTCCATGCCCAGTTCCATGTGGAACGCTATCGTCACCGTGTAGAGTCAGCATGGACCAGCATCCCAGTTCCATGTGGAACGCTATCGTCACAGTGTAGAGTCAACATGGACCAGCATCCATGTGGAACGCTATCGTCACAGTGTAGAGTCAACATGGACCAGCATCCCTGTGGAACGCTATCGTCACAGTGTAGAGTCCATGCCCAGTTCCATGTGGAACGCTATCGTCACCGTGTAGAGTCAACATGGACCAGCATCCCTGTGGAACGCTATCGTCACAGTGTAGAGTCCATGCCCAGTTCCATGTGGAACGCTATCGTCACAGTGTAGAGTCAACATGGACCAGCATCCCTGTGGAACGCTATCGTCACAGTGTAGAGTCCATGCCCAGTTCCATGTGGAACGCTATCGTCCAGCATGCCCAGTTCCCTGTGGAACGCTATCGTCACAGTGTAGAGTCCATGCAGTGGAACCAGTTCCATGCCCAGTGTGGAACGCTATCGTCACAGTGTAGAGTCAACATGGACCAGCATCCCTGTGGAACGCTATCGTCACCGTGTAGAGTCAACATGGACCAGCATCCCTGTGGAACGCTATCGTCACAGTGTAGAGTCAACATGGACCAGCATCCCTGTGGAACGCTATCGTCACAGTGTAGAGTCAACATGGACCAGCATCCCTGTGGAACGCTATCGTCACAGTGTAGAGTCAACATGGACCAGCATCCCTGTGGAACGCTATCGTCACAGTGTAGAGTCAACATGGACCAGCATCCCTGTGGAACGCTATCGTCACAGTGTAGAGTCCATGGACCAGCATCCCTGTGGAACGCTATCGTCACCGTGTAGAGTCAACATGGACCAGCATCCCTGTGGAACGCTATCGTCACAGTGTAGAGTCCATGCCCAGCATCCCTGTGGAACGCTATCGTCACCGTGTAGAGTCCACATGGACCAGCATCCCTGTGGAACGCTATCGTCACCGTGTAGAGTCAACATGGACCAGCATCCATGTGGAACGCTATCGTCACAGTGTAGAGTCAACATGGACCAGCATCCCTGTGGAACGCTATATCGTCACAGTGTAGAGTCAACATGGACCAGCATCCCTGTGGAACGCTATCGTCACAGTGTAGAGTCCATGCCCAGTCCATGTGGAACACAGTGTAGAGTCCATGGACCAGCATCCCTGTGGAACGCTATCGTCACAGTGTAGAGTCCATGCCCAGTTCCATGTGGAACGCTATCGTCACAGTGTAGAGTCAACATGGACCAGCATCCCTGTGGAACGCTATCGTCACCGTGTAGAGTCAACATGGACCCAGTTCCCTGTGGAACGCTATCGTCACAGTGTAGAGTCAACATGGACCAGCATCCCTGTGGAACGCTATCGTCACAGTGTAGAGTCAACATGGACCAGCATCCATGTGGAACGCTATCGTCACAGTGTAGAGTCAACATGGACCAGCATCCCTGTGGAACGCTATCGTCACAGTGTAGAGTCAACATGGACCAGCATCCTGTGGAACGCTATCGTCACCGTGTAGAGTCCATGCCCAGTTCCATGTGGAACGCTATCGTCACAGTGTAGAGTCCATGGACCAGCATCCCTGTGGAACGCTATCGTCACAGTGTAGAGTCAACATGGACCAGCATCCCATGTGGAACGCTATCGTCACAGTGTAGAGTCCATGCCCAGTTCCATGTGGAACGCTATCGGAGAGTCCATGCCCAGCATCCCCCAGTGGAACGCTATCGTCACCGTGTAGAGTCAACATGGACCAGCATCCCTGTGGAACGCTATCGTCACAGTGTAGAGTCAACATGGACCAGCATCCCTGTGGAACGCTATCGTCACAGTGTAGAGTCCACATGGACCAGCATCCCTGTGGAACGCTATCGTCACCGTGTAGAGTCCATGGACCAGCATCCCTGTGGAACGCTATCGTCACAGTGTAGAGTCAACATGGACCAGCATCCCTGTGGAACGCTATCGTCACCGTGTAGAGTCCATGCCCAGTTCCATGTGGAACGCTATCGTCACCGTGTAGAGTCCACATGGACCAGCATCCCTGTGGAACGCTATCGTCACCGTGTAGAGTCCACATGGACCAGCATCCATGTGGAACGCTATCGTCACAGTGTAGAGTCAACATGGACCAGCATCCCTGTGGAACGCTATCGTCACAGTGTAGAGTCCATGCCCAGTTCCATGTGGAACGCTATCGTCACAGTGTAGAGTCAACATGGACCAGCATCCCTGTGGAACGCTATCGTCACAGTGTAGAGTCCATGCCCAGTTCCATGTGGAACGCTATCGTCACCGTGTAGAGTCCATGCCCAGTTCCATGTGGAACGCTATCGTCACAGTGTAGAGTCCATGCCCAGTTCCATGTGGAACGCTAGTCACCGTGTAGAGTCCATGCCCAGTTCCATGGAACGCTATCGTCACAGTGTAGAGTCCATGCCCAGTTCCATGTGGAACGCTATCGTCACAGTGTAGAGTCCATGCCCAGTTCCATGTGGAACGCTATCGTCACAGTGTAGAGTCAACATGGACCAGCATCCCTGTGGAACGCTATCGTCACAGTGTAGAGTCCATGCCCAGTTCCATGTGGAACGCTCGTCACAGTGTAGAGTCAACATGGACCAGCATCCCTGTGAACGCTATCGTCACAGTGTAGAGTCAACATGGACCAGCATCCCTGTGGAACGCTATCGTCACAGTGTAGAGTCAACATGGACCAGCATCCCTGTGGAACGCTATCGTCACAGTGTAGAGTCAACATGGACCAGCATCCCTGTGGAACGCTATCGTCACAGTGTAGAGTCCATGCCAGCATCCATGTCCCTGTGAGTCCATGCCAGCTCCATGTGGAACGCTATCGTCACAGTGTAGAGTCAACATGGACCAGCATCCCTGTGGAACGCTATCGTCACCGTGTAGAGTCCATGCCCAGTTCCATGTGGAACGCTATCGTCACCGTGTAGAGTCCACATGGACCAGCATCCCTGTGGAACGCTTATCGTCACAGTGTAGAGTCCACATGGACCAGCATCCATGTGGAACGCTATCGTCACCGTGTAGAGTCAACATGGACCAGCATCCCTGTGGAACGCTATCCACAGTGTAGAGTCCATGCCCAGTTCCATGTGGAACGCTCGTCACCGTGTAGAGTCAACATGGACCAGCATCCCTGTGGAACGCTATCGTCACAGTGTAGAGTCCATGCCCAGTTCCATGTGGAACGCAGTCACCGTGTAGAGTCCATGCCCAGTTCCATGTGGAACGCTATCGTCACAGTGTAGAGTCCATGCCCAGTTCCATGTGGAACGCTATCGTCACCGTGTAGAGTCCATGCCCAGTTCCATGTGGAACGCTATCGTCACAGTGTAGAGTCCATGCCCAGTTCCATGTGGAACGCTATCGTCACAGTGTAGAGTCCATGCCCAGTTCCATGGAACGCATCGTCACAGTGTAGAGTCCATGCCCAGTTCCATGTGGAACGCTATCGTCACCGTGTAGAGTCAACATGGACCAGCATCCCTGTGGAACGCTATCGTCACAGTGTAGAGTCAACATGGACCAGCATCCATGTGGAACGCTATCGTCACAGTGTAGAGTCCATGCCCAGTTCCATGTGGAACGCTATCGTCACAGTGTAGAGTCAACATGGACCAGCATCCCTGTGGAACGCTATCGTCACAGTGTAGAGTCCATGCCCAGTTCCATGTGGAACGCTATCGTCACCGTGTAGAGTCAACATGGACCAGCATCCCTGTGGAACGCTATCGTCACAGTGTAGAGTCCATGCCCAGTTCCATGTGGAACGCTATCGTCACCGTGTAGAGTCCATGCCCAGTTCCATGTGGAACGCTATCGTCACAGTGTAGAGTCCATGCCCAGTTCCATGTGGAACGCTATCGTCACAGTGTAGAGTCCATGCCCAGTTCCATGTGGAACGCTATCGTCTGAGTGTAGAGTCCCATGTGGAACGCTATCGTCACAGTGTAGAGTCCATGCCCAGCATCCATGTGGAACGCTATCGTCACAGTGTAGAGTCCATGCCCAGTTCCATGTGGAACGCTATCGTCACAGTGTAGAGTCAACATGGACCAGCATCCCTGTGGAACGCTATCGTCACAGTGTAGAGTCAACATGGACCAGCATCCCTGTGGAACGCTATCGTCACAGTGTAGAGTCCCATGCCCAGTTCCATGTGGAACGCTATCGTCACAGTGTAGAGTCAACATGGACCAGCATCCCTGTGGAACGCTATCGTCACCGTGTAGAGTCAACATGGACCAGCATCCCTGTGGAACGCTATCGTCACAGTGTAGAGTCAACATGGACCAGCATCCCTGTGGAACGCTATCGTCACCGTGTAGAGTCAACATGGACCAGCATCCCTGTGGAACGCTATCGTCACAGTGTAGAGTCAACATGGACCAGCATCCCTGTGGAACGCTATCGTCACAGTGTAGAGTCAACATGGACCAGCATCCGTGGAACAGTGTAGAGTCAACATGGACCAGCATCCCTGTGGAACGCTATCGTCACCGTGTAGAGTCCACATGGACCAGCATCCCTGTGGAACCACATGCTATCGTCACCGTGTAGAGTCCACATGGACCAGCATCCCTGTGGAACGCTATCGTCACAGTGTAGAGTCAACATGGACCAGCATCCCTGTGGAACGCTATCGTCACCGTGTAGAGTCCATGCCCAGTTCCATGTGGAACGCTATCGTCACCGTGTAGAGTCCACATGGACCAGCATCCCTGTGGAACGCTATCGTCACAGTGTAGAGTCCATGGACCAGCATCCATGTGGAACGCTATCGTCACCGTGTAGAGTCAACATGGACCAGCATCCCTGTGGAACGCTATCGTCACAGTGTAGAGTCCATGCCCAGTTCCATGTGGAACGCTATCGTCACCGTGTAGAGTCAACATGGACCAGCATCCCTGTGGAACGCTATCGTCACAGTGTAGAGTCCATGCCCAGTTCCATGTGGAACGCTATCGTCACCGTGTAGAGTCCATGCCCAGTTCCATGTGGAACGTTATCGTCACAGTGTAGAGTCCATGCCCAGTTCCATGTGGAACGCTATCGTCACCGTGTAGAGTCCATGCCCAGTTCCATGTGGAACGCTATCGTCACAGTGTAGAGTCCATGCCCAGTTCCATGTGGAACGCTATCGTCACAGTGTAGAGTCCATGCCCAGTTCCATGTGGAACGCTATCGTCACAGTGTAGAGTCCATGCCCAGTTCCATGTGGAACGCTATCGTCACAGTGTAGAGTCCATGCCCAGTTCCATGTGGAACGCTATCGTCACAGTGTAGAGTCAACATGGACCAGCATCCCTGTGGAACGCTATCGTCACAGTGTAGAGTCCATGCCCAGTTCCATGTGGAACGCTATCGTCACAGTGTAGAGTCAACATGGACCAGCATCCCCGTGGAACGCTATCGTCACCGTGTAGAGTCAACATGGACCAGCATCCCTGTGGAACGCTATCGTCACAGTGTAGAGTCAACATGGACCAGCATCCCTGTGGAACGCTATCGTCACCGTGTAGAGTCCACATGGACCAGCATCCCTGTGGAACGCTATCGTCACCGTGTAGAGTCCACATGGACCAGCATCCCTGTGGAACGCTATCGTCACAGTGTAGAGTCAACATGGACCAGCATCCCTGTGGAACGCTATCGTCACCGTGTAGAGTCCATGCCCAGTTCCATGTGGAACGCTATCGTCACCGTGTAGAGTCCACATGGACCAGCATCCCTGTGGAACGCTATCGTCACCGTGTAGAGTCCACATGGACCAGCATCCATGTGGAACGCTATCGTCACCGTGTAGAGTCAACATGGACCAGCATCCCTGTGGAACGCTATCGTCACAGTGTAGAGTCCATGCCCAGTTCCATGTGGAACGCTATCGTCACCGTGTAGAGTCAACATGGACCAGCATCCCTGTGGAACGCTATCGTCACAGTGTAGAGTCCATGCCCAGTTCCATGTGGAACGCTATCGTCACCGTGTAGAGTCCATGCCCAGTTCCATGTGGAACGCTATCGTCACAGTGTAGAGTCCATGCCCAGTTCCATGTGGAACGCTATCGTCACCGTGTAGAGTCCATGCCCAGTTCCATGTGGAACGCTATCGTCACAGTGTAGAGTCCATGCCCAGTTCCATGTGGAGTCCATGCCCAGCCATGTGGAACGTCACCGTGTAGAGTCCATGCCCAGTTCCATGTGGAACGCTATCGTCACAGTGTAGAGTCCATGGACCAGTTCCATGTGGAACGCTATCGTCACAGTGTAGAGTCCATGCCCAGTTCCATGTGGAACGAGTCCAGCAGTTCCATGTGGAACGAGTCACCGTGTAGAGTCAACATGGACCAGCATCCCTGTGGAACGCTATCGTCACAGTGTAGAGTCCATGCCCAGTTCCATGTGGAACGCTATCGTCACCGTGTAGAGTCAACATGGACCAGCATCCCTGTGGAACGCTATCGTCACAGTGTAGAGTCCATGCCCAGTTCCATGTGGAACGCTATCGTCACCGTGTAGAGTCCATGCCCAGTTCCATGTGGAACGCTATCGTCACAGTGTAGAGTCCATGCCCAGTTCCATGTGGAACGCTATCGTCATGTAGAGTCCATGCAGTTCCATGTGGAACGCTATCGTCACAGTGTAGAGTCCATGCCCAGTTCCATGTGGAACGCTATCGTCACAGTGTAGAGTCCATGCCCAGTTCCATGTGGAACCTAGTCACAGTCCATGCCCAGTTCCATGTGGAACGCTATCGTCACAGTGTAGAGTCAACATGGACCAGCATCCCTGTGGAACGCTATCGTCACAGTGTAGAGTCCATGCCCAGTTCCATGTGGAACGCTATCGTCACAGTGTAGAGTCAACATGGACCAGCATCCCCGTGGAACGCTATCGTCACAGTGTAGAGTCAACATGGACCAGCATCCCTGTGGAACGAGTATCGTCACAGTGTAGAGTCAACATGGACCAGCATCCCTGTGGAACGCTATCGTCACAGTGTAGAGTCCATGCCCAGTTCCATGTGGAACGCTATCGTCACAGTGTAGAGTCAACATGGACCAGCATCCCCGTGGAACGCTATCGTCACCGTGTAGAGTCAACATGGACCAGCATCCCTGTGGAACGCTATCGTCACAGTGTAGAGTCAACATGGACCAGCATCCCTGTGGAACGCTATCGTCACCGTGTAGAGTCCACATGGACCAGCATCCCTGTGGAACGCTATCGTCACCGTGTAGAGTCCACATGGACCAGCATCCCTGTGGAACGCTATCGTCACAGTGTAGAGTCAACATGGACCAGCATCCCTGTGGAACGCTATCGTCACAGTGTAGAGTCCATGCCCAGTTCCATGTGGAACGCTATCGTCACCGTGTAGAGTCCACATGGACCAGCATCCCTGTGGAACGCTATCGTCACCGTGTAGAGTCCATGGACCAGCATCCATGTGGAACGCTATCGTCACCGTGTAGAGTCAACATGGACCAGCATCCCTGTGGAACGCTATCGTCACAGTGTAGAGTCCATGCCCAGTTCCATGTGGAACGCTATCACCGTGTAGAGTCAACATGGACCAGCAGTTCCATGTGGAACGCTATCGTCACAGTGTAGAGTCCATGCCCAGTTCCATGTGGAACGCTATCGTCACCGTGTAGAGTCCATGCCCAGTTCCATGTGGGCGCTATCGTCACAGTGTAGAGTCCATGCCCAGTTCCATGTGGAACGCTATCGTCACAGTGTAGAGTCCATGCCCAGTTCCATGTGGAACGCTATCGTCACAGTGTAGAGTCCATGCCCAGTTCCATGTGGAACGCTATCGTCACAGTGTAGAGTCAACATGGACCAGCATCCCTGTGGAACGCTATCGTCACAGTGTAGAGTCCATGCCCAGTTCCATGTGGAACGCTATCGTCACAGTGTAGAGTCAACATGGACCAGCATCCCATGTGGAACGCTATCGTCACAGTGTAGAGTCAACATGGACCAGCATCCCTGTGGAACGCTATCGTCACAGTGTAGAGTCCATGCCCAGTTCCATGTGGAACGCTATCGTCACAGTGTAGAGTCAACATGGACCAGCATCCCGTGGAACGCTATCGTCACCGTGTAGAGTCAACATGGACCAGCATCCCTGTGGAACGCTATCGTCACAGTGTAGAGTCAACATGGACCAGCATCCCTGTGGAACGCTATCGTCACCGTGTAGAGTCCACATGGACCAGCATCCCTGTGGAACAGCTATCGTCACCGTGTAGAGTCCACATGGACCAGCATCCCTGTGGAACGCTATCGTCACAGTGTAGAGTCAACATGGACCAGCATCCCTGTGGAACGCTATCGTCACAGTGTAGAGTCCATGCCCAGTTCCATGTGGAACGCTATCGTCACCGTGTAGAGTCCACATGGACCAGCATCCCTGTGGAACGCTATCGTCACCGTGTAGAGTCCACATGGACCAGCATCCATGTGGAACGCTATCGTCACCGTGTAGAGTCAACATGGACCAGCATCCCTGTGGAACGCTATCGTCACAGTGTAGAGTCCATGCCCAGTTCCATGTGGAACGCTATCGTCACCGTGTAGAGTCAACATGGACCAGCATCCCTGTGGAACGCTATCGTCACAGTGTAGAGTCCATGCCCAGTTCCATGTGGAACGCTATCGTCACCGTGTAGAGTCCATGCCCAGTTCCATGTGGAACGTTATCGTCACAGTGTAGAGTCCATGCCCAGTTCCATGTGGAACGCTATCGTCACCGTGTAGAGTCCATGCCCAGTTCCATGTGGAACGCTATCGTCACAGTGTAGAGTCCATGCCCAGTTCCATGTGGAACGCTATCGTCACAGTGTAGAGTCCATGCCCAGTTCCATGTGGAACGCTATCGTCACAGTGTAGAGTCAACATGGACCAGCATCCCTGTGGAACGCTATCGTCACAGTGTAGAGTCCATGCCCAGTTCCATGTGGAACGCTATCGTCACAGTGTAGAGTCAACATGGACCAGCATCCCTGTGGAACGCTATCGTCACAGTGTAGAGTCAACATGGACCAGCATCCCTGTGGAACGCTATCGTCACAGTGTAGAGTCCATGCCCAGTTCCATGTGGAACGCTATCGTCACAGTGTAGAGTCAACATGGACCAGCATCCCCGTGGAACGCCCATCGTCACCGTGTAGAGTCAACATGGACCAGCATCCCTGTGGAACGCTATCGTCACAGTGTAGAGTCAACATGGACCAGCATCCCTGTGGAACGCTATCGTCACCGTGTAGAGTCCACATGGACCAGCATCCCTGTGGAACGCTATCGTCACCGTGTAGAGTCCACATGGACCAGCATCCCTGTGGAACGCTATCGTCACAGTGTAGAGTCAACATGGACCAGCATCCCTGTGGAACGCTATCGTCACCGTGTAGAGTCCATGCCCAGTTCCATGTGGAACGCTATGTCGTCACCGTGTAGAGTCCACATGGACCAGCATCCCTGTGGAACGCTATCGTCACCGTGTAGAGTCCACATGGACCAGCATCCATGTGGAACGCTATCGTCACAGTGTAGAGTCAACATGGACCAGCATCCCTGTGGAACGCTATCGTCACAGTGTAGAGTCCATGCCCAGTTCCATGTGGAACGCTATCGTCACCGTGTAGAGTCAACATGGACCAGCATCCCTGTGGAACGCTATCGTCACAGTGTAGAGTCCATGCCCAGTTCCATGTGGAACGCTATCGTCACCGTGTAGAGTCCATGCCCAGTTCCATGTGGAACGTTATCGTCACAGTGTAGAGTCCATGCCCAGTTCCATGTGGAACGCTATCGTCACCGTGTAGAGTCATGCCCACATGGAACCAGCAGTCCATGCCCAGTTCCATGGAACGCTATCGTCACAGTGTAGAGTCCATGCCCAGTTCCATGTAGAGTCCATGAGTCCATGCCCAGTTCCATGTGGAACGCTATCGTCACCGTGTAGAGTCAACATGGACCAGCATCCCTGTGGAACGCTATCGTCACAGTGTAGAATCCATGCCCAGTTCCATGTGGAACGCTATCGTCACAGTGTAGAGTCCATGCCCAGTTCCATGTGGAACGCTATCGTCACAGTGTAGAGTCCATGCCCAGTTCCATGTGGAACGCTATCGTCACAGTGTAGAGTCCATGCCCAGTTCCATGTGGAACGCTATCGTCACAGTGTAGAGTCCATGCCCAGTTCCTTGTGGAACGCTATCGTCACAGTGTAGAGTCCATGCCCAGTTCCATGTGGAACGCTATCGTCACAGTGTAGAGTCAACATGGACCAGCATCCCTGTGGAACGCTATCGTCACCGTGTAGAGTCAACATGGACCAGCATCCCTGTGGAACGCTATCGTCACCGTGTAGAGTCCATGCCCAGTTCCTTGTGGAACGCTATCGTCACAGTGTAGAGTCCATGCCCAGTTCCATGTGGAACGCTATCGTCACAGTGTAGAGTCAACATGGACCAGCATCCCTGTGGAACGCTATCGTCACAGTGTAGAGTCCATGCCCAGTTCCATGTGGAACGCTATCGTCACAGTGTAGAGTCCATGCCCAGTTCCATGTGGGAACATGTCACAGTGTAGAGTCCATGCCCAGTTCCATGTGGAACGCTATCGTCACAGTGTAGAGTCCATGCCCAGTTCCATGTGGAACGCTATCGTCACAGTGTAGAGTCAACATGGACCAGCATCCCTGTGGAACGCTATCGTCACAGTGTAGAGTCCATGCCCAGTTCCATGTGGAACGCTATCGTCACAGTGTAGAGTCAACATGGACCAGCATCCCTGTGGAACGCTATCGTCACAGTGTAGAGTCATGGACCAGTTCCATGTGGAACGCTATCGTCACAGTGTAGAGTCCATGCCCAGTTCCATGTGGAACGCTATGGTCACAGTGTAGAGTCAACATGGACCAGCATCCATGTGGAACGCTATCGTCACAGTGTAGAGTCAACATGGACCAGCATCCCTGTGGAACGCTATCGTCACAGTGTAGAGTCAACATGGACCAGCATCCCTGTGGAACGCTATCGTCACCGTGTAGAGTCCACATGGACCAGCATCCCTGTGGAACGCTATCGTCACCGTGTAGAGTCCACATGGACCAGCATCCCTGTGGAACGCTATCGTCACAGTGTAGAGTCAACATGGACCAGCATCCCTGTGGAACGCTATCGTCACCGTGTAGAGTCCATGCCCAGTTCCATGTGGAACGCTATCGTCACCGTGTAGAGTCCACATGGACCAGCATCCCTGTGGAACGCTATCGTCACCGTGTAGAGTCCACATGGACCAGCATCCATGTGGAACGCTATCGTCACCGTGTAGAGTCAACATGGACCAGCATCCCTGTGGAACGCTATCGTCACAGTGTAGAGTCCATGCCCAGTTCCATGTGGAACGCTATCGTCACCGTGTAGAGTCAACATGGACCAGCATCCCTGTGGAACGCTATCGTCACAGTGTAGAGTCCATGCCCAGTTCCATGTGGAACGCTATCGTCACCGTGTAGAGTCCATGCCCAGTTCCATGTGGAACGTTATCGTCACAGTGTAGAGTCCATGCCCAGTTCCATGTGGAACGCTATCGTCACCGTGTAGAGTCCATGCCCAGTTCCATGTGGAACGCTATCGTCACAGTGTAGAGTCCATGCCCAGTTCCATGTGGAACGCTATCGTCACAGTGTAGAGTCCATGCCCAGTTCCATGTGGAACGCTATCGTCACAGTGTAGAGTCCATGCCCAGTTCCATGTGGAACGCTATCGTCACCGTGTAGAGTCAACATGGACCAGCATCCCTGTGGAACGCTATCGTCACAGTGTAGAATCCATGCCCAGTTCCATGTGAACGCTAGTCACAGTGTAGAGTCCATGCCCAGTTCCATGTGGAACGCTATCGTCACAGTGTAGAGTCCATGGACCAGTCCCCCTGTGGAACGCTATCGTCACAGTGTAGAGTCCATGCCCAGTTCCATGTGGAACGCTATCGTCACAGTGTAGAGTCCATGCCCAGTTCCTTGTGGAACGCTATCGTCACAGTGTAGAGTCCATGCCCAGTTCCATGTGGAACGCTATCGTCACAGTGTAGAGTCAACATGGACCAGCATCCCTGTGGAACGCTATCGTCACCGTGTAGAGTCAACATGGACCAGCATCCCTGTGGAACGCTATCGTCACCGTGTAGAGTCCATGCCCAGTTCCTTGTGGAACGCTATCGTCACAGTGTAGAGTCCATGCCCAGTTCCATGTGGAACGCTATCGTCACCGTGTAGAGTCAACATGGACCAGCATCCCTGTGGAACGCTATCGTCACAGTGTAGAGTCCATGCCCAGTTCCATGTGGAACGCTATCGTCACAGTGTAGAGTCCATGCCCAGTTCCATGTGGAACGCTATCGTCACAGTGTAGAGTCCATGCCCAGTTCCATGTGGAACGCTATCGTCACCGTGTAGAGTCAACATGGACCAGCATCCCTGTGGAACGCTATCGTCACAGTGTAGAATCCATGCTCAGTTCCATGTGGAACGCTATCGTCACAGTGTAGAGTCCATGCCCAGTTCCATGTGGAACGCTATCGTCACAGTGTAGAGTCCTAGCCCAGTTCCATGTGGAACGCTATCGTCACAGTGTAGAGTCAACATGGACCAGCATCCCTGTGGAACGCTATCGTCACCGTGTAGAGTCAACATGGACCAGCATCCCTGTGGAACGCTATCGTCACCGTGTAGAGTCCATGCCCAGTTCCGAGGGCAAAAAAAGGGGTGCAACTCAATATTATTATGTTTTGTTACTTTAAATACTTGACTTAATCATTTTGGAGCGATACAGAACACGACCCGTGACATGTTATGCTAGTTAGGTTTTGGGGGAAAAAAGCAATTGAAAAAGACATCCTAGAGAGAAACGAGAAATCCCTAGAAACGGTTTCCCCTCAGTAGACTCTATGCACTACGGGCTATTTAAGCACTCTTAACATTATGCATTACTGCCAAATCATCAACAAAGGTATATCTCACTGGACTGAACTATGAAAGGAGTCTGCCTCCGAAGCCAAACCTTTACCGTACAACAAGCCATGCAGAAACCTTTCTGAGGCTGATCTAATGGGGAAAGATATTGAGCTACTGTAAGTAATTGCAGATTTTTAACTAATGTGGGCGCAACCCCCCCCCCCCCCCCACACGGATAAATCACTGCTCTCAAAGGTAATTACCATGCACGGTAGGTAAAGAACTGAATAAAATGGGTAAGGTACATTCATGTGTGCATAAATTACATTTAATTTAAAATCAGACATTTATCAAGTCTGTTCTTTTTAAAAAATCTGTTCATACATAAAGTATAGTATAAACCATTGATTATTAGTCACAAATATAACAATCATGCATTAAATTGGTCTTTAATAGATATTGAAAGATAATATGTTGATTTGGGAATAAGTATTAATTCCAACCTGAAATAAGCAGAGAAACAGTAACTAATGGGAAATAAGGAAATTAATAAATAGTACATTTTAAAGAAGTGGGACGTTTTAAGGCTGATAGGGTTTAATGATTTTCAGATGTTTCATCAAAATGTCATGACAAAAACCTACCATGAGAAAAGAGTTGACTTTTTAAAAGACAAGTGATGATTGGTAAAGAGTCTGATCACTTCTAACTCAGCTGTGTGTGTGTGTGTGTGTGTGTGTGTGTGTGTGTGTGTGTGTGTGTGTGTGTGTGTGTGTGTGTGTGTGTGTGTGTGTGTGTGTGTGTGTGTGTGTGTGTGTGCGAGCGTGTATATGTGTGCCAGGGTATGAACGAGCAGAGCGGGCCATTTTTTCTGTTCAGGGCCCCCCGGAGCAATCAGTACGTCAGCGAGGGTGGATCCCAGCTAATTTACCCCTCCCTCCCTCCCTCAGCCCTCCCTCCCTCAGCCCTCCCTCAGCCCTCCCTCCCTCCCTCAGCCCTCCCTCCCTCCCTCCCTCAGCCCTCCCTCCCTCCCTCCCTCAGCCCTCCCTCCCTCCCTCCCGCCCTCCCTCCCTCAGCCCTCCCTCCCTCAGCCCCCTCCCTCAGCCCTCCCTCAGCCCTCCCTCCCTCAGCCCTCCCTCCCTCAGCCCTCCCTCCCTCAGCCCTCTCTCCCTCAGCCCTCCCTCCCTCCCTCCCTCCATCCCTCAGCCCTCCCTCCCTCCATCCCTCAGCCCTCCACTCCCAAGATGGATGTTTTGGGTATTTACTTCCTCACTCACCTCTATCCCTAGACACGATCAGCAATTTGTCATTGGAGCCCTTTTATCAAACATCACCATCTTGTTTACATGGTATCCCCCCCTCCAATTCTTGCCCCCCCCCAGTTCCCACAGCAGCCATCCCCTGTCAGAATTACCTAAAACAAAACGAAGTCTGTAATTTGCCTCGTTTGATTTCTCCAGGGTCCAATGGTAACTGGCACCTTTTCTTAATGAATTTAAGCAGCGCCATGCAGGGTGGAGGAGGACAGGAGTGTGTCAGGTGTAGAAATATAATGAATAGAACGGGCTTGGGCGCTTTAACCCTGGCAATTTGGGTTTACGGTTTCTGGGATAATGGTGTTGATGTGAGCCATGACCTGTCTTTCAAAGCACTTCATGGCTACAGACATTTAGTAGTCATTTAGGCAGGTTACCTTAGTGTTCTTGGGCACAGGGACTATGGTGGTCTGCTTGAAACATGTTGGTATTACAGACTCGGACAGGGAGAGGTTGAAAATGTCAGTGAAAACACGCCAATTGGTCAGCGCACGCTCGCAGTACAAGTCCTGGTAATCCGTCTGGCCCTGCGGCCTTGTGAATGTTGACCTGTTTAAAGGTCTTACTCACATAGGTTGCGGAGAGCGTGATCACACAGTCTTCCAGTACAGCTGGTGCTCTCATGCATGTTTCAGTGTTATTTGCCTCAAAGCGAGCATAGAAGTAGTTTAGCATGTCTGGTATGCTCGTGTCACTGGGCAGATCTCAGTTGTGCTTCCATTTGTAGTCTGTAATGGTTTGCAAGTCCTGCCACATCAGACGAGCGTCAGATCCAGTGTAGTACGATTCGATCTTAGTCCTGTATTGACTCTTTGCCTGATTTGATGGTTCGTCGGAGGGCATAGCAAGATTTCTTATAAGCTTCCGGGTTAGAGTCCCACTCCTTGAAAGCGGCAGCTCTAGCCTTAAGCTCAGGGTGGATGATGCCTGGCTTCTGGTTGGGGTATGTACTTACGGTCGATGTGGGGATGACGTCATCAACGCACTTATTGATGAAGCCAGTGACTGATGTGGTGTTACTCCTCAATGCCATCGGAGGAATCCCAGAACATATTCCAGTCTGTGCTGTCAACACAGTCCTGTAGCTTAGCATCTGCTTCACTTTTTTATTGATTGAGTCACTGGTGCTTCCTGCTTTAATTTTTTCTCGTATACAGTAATCAGGAGGATAGAATTATGGTCAGATTTTCCCAATGGAGGGTGAGGGAGAGCTTTGTATCCGTCTCTGTGTGTGGAGTAAAGTTGGTCCAGAGTTATTTCCCCTCTGGTTGCACATTTAACATGCTGATATGAATTTGGTAAAACAGATTTTAGTTTCTTAGATATCGTGCACCAGCTGTTATTTACAAAAATACATAGTCCGCCGCCCCTTGTCTTACCAGACACCACTGTTCTGTCCTGGCGATACAGCGTATGACCAGCCAGCTGTATGTTGATTATGTTGTCGTTCAGCCACGACTTTGTGAAGCATAAGAAGCTACGTGAAGCTACAGTCCATCACTCATACGTACAAACCTTCAGACCTTAATAAACCCCCCAAAGACCATTGAGGGCAAGAGAAATGTAAGTTACACCAGTCAACTGACCCACACTGGTGAGAAGAAAGCTGATTGTGTTGTAACCCTGTGAGAAACCAATTACCTTAGCTTTGACAAGGAGCGTGACACCAGTGACAAAGGTGACACGGGTTGAGCTCAGTTAACAAGTTGAAATGGCCTTTCCGTGATGCTTCGGTGGGGAAGTTTCCCCTAAGTACAGAACTGGGAAGAGCTTCCTCTCCCCCAATCCTAACCGTAGACATTAGTGGTAGAAATGAAAAACTGACCCAAGATCAGCATGTATGGGTGGGAAGGCTGTGATTGGGTATGGGGGTGTGTATGGGTGGTCCTATCCCCTGAGGGGAGAGGTTGATAGGTTGACAGTGTCAGCTGACACCACTGTTTGTCCTCGGATGATACAGCTTCCAAATTATGTGGCCTTTGATGAAGGGCTAATTTGTCACCCGCTGTCTTGGCTTAATGATGGTTGATGGTGCCACCGGTGACTAGGCCTAGGACAGCCGTCAAAGGGACAAGGTGTGTGTGTGTGTGTGTATCTGTGTGTGTTTAAATACTAACTTTCTGTCCCCTTTCAACAAAGGATGAACTATACAGATGTTTATTATGTGTTATCCCGTACAATAGAACAACACATCCATTACTGTCTCTTAGTTGTTCTAATCCAAGTTAAATAGCTCACATGGAATTTCACTAGGAAAAAAACAAAGGATATTTTCGACAGAAAGACTAATGATTTGCCACACCAGAGACCCCCTTTCAACATACAATTGTTTCAAGGTCTGAATGCCAAGGTCATTTTTCACTATCCTTCTCTAGGTGGACCTTATTGGGAAATAGTCAGAGGACAAGAAACAATCGCATAAACCCCATCACACTCTCCATGTCCAACAATAACACTTCAGCAGTCTTTTAAGTAGTAAACACCATCCTAGGGAACGCGGGCCTAGAGAAGTGTCGCTCCGGAAACCAATACATTGTCAGAGACTCAAAAAAAAAGCCAAAACAAACGCTATGGAATGGGAAAAAGCCAAAGCCTCCACCCTTTGAAAATCCCACAGATGAAACTATGTGTTATAAATAAAGGCCAGAGGTTCCTTCCTTCCTGGACCTGTCATCCAGGGGGAAAAGCTCACTCCAAGCCCAACTCTTAGATTCCCAAACACCCGTTCTGCTATCAAACTGCTGATTTTCAAACATGCAATGGCTGGCCTCACGCTATGGCTTTCATTTTATGGGCTCCTGACCAATTGTGATTTTTTTGTTTGTATTTTTTTGGTGCTGATCGTATTTTTGTGCTTAATGTTTCCGAAACGAGCTCATGATCGAGAAATGCTTCTGGACAACAGAACTGCTATCGCCTCTATTTGGACGAGGACTTCCACTTCAATGAGTCGCAGGCGAAAGTCAGTGAATATCCCGGACCAGGCCTTAATCCCTGACACTTGAAGGAGGAGAAGACGGCTCTATATAGGCCGGGCGCCCGTGCACCCTGATGAGACTACGGCGGTGAATTAATAAATCGTCACTACCCTCTGTTCTATTGGCAGATGTTCTCCGTTTGAGACTATCTTATCAACGGGACATTAAGAACTGTAATACACTATGCTTCTCGGAGTCATGGCTGAACCAGGACATGGATAATATACAGTTAGCTGGGTTTTCTACGCATTAGCAGGAAAGAACTGCAGAGTACGGTAAGATTGGGAGGGGGGGGTGTGTCTCTTTATTAACTATAGCTGATGCGCAATCTCTAATATCTAGGAAGTCTCTAGGTTCTGCTCGCCTGAGTTGGAGTACCTCATGATAAGCTGTAGACCATACTATTTACCAAGACAGTATTTTTCGTAGCTGTCTATTTACCATCGCACACCGATGCTGGTACAAAGACCTCACACAACTAGCCGTATAGGGCCATAAGCAAACAAGAAAATGCTTATCCGGAGGCGGCGCTCCTAGTGTCCGGTGAATTTAATGCAGGAAAACTGAAATAAGTTTCACCTCATTTCGACCAGCATGTCACCTGTGCAAATAGAGGGTTAAAAACTCTATATCACCTTTACTACACACACAGCGATGCATACAAAGCTCTCCTCCACCCTCCATTTGGCAAACAGACCATAACTCTATCGTCCTGATACCTGCTGACAAGCAAAAGCACAGGAAGTACCAGTGATGCACTCAATTCGGATGTGTCAGATTAAGCGGATGCTAAATTACAAGACTGTTTCGCTAGCACAGACTGGAATATGTTACGACATCAGTCACCATCTTCATTATTAAGTACATTGACGATGTTGTCTCCACAGTGATCATATGTACATATCCCAGCCAGAAGCCATGGATTATAGGCAACATTTGCACTGAGCTAAAGGCTAGAGCAGCTCGCAGGGAGCAGGACACTAATCCGGATGGTTATAAGAAATCCTGCTACGCCCTCCGACAAACCATCAAACAGGCAAAGTGTCAGTGCAGGACTATGTTTGAATCCTAATACACCAGCTCGGACACTCGTCGGATGTGGCAGGGCTTGCAAACTATCACGGATTACAAAAAGAAACCCAGCTGAGAGCTGCACAGTGACGCGAGCCCCCCAAAAAGCGAAATGCCTTCTATGCTCGCTTCGAGGCAAGCAACACTTGAACCATGCGTCACAGCAACAGCTGTTCTGCATGACTGTGATTACGTTCTTCGTAAGACCTTTAAACAGGTAAATATTTCAGGGCCAGACGGATTACCAGGATGCATACTCAGAGCATGCGCTGACTAGCTGGCAAGTGTATTTACTGACATTTTCAAACTCTGGCCCCATTTGTAATACTTACATGTTTCAAGCAAACCACCATAGTCCCTGTTCCTACGAATGCCAAATGAACCTGCCTAAATGACTACTAGACTACTAGAAACTAGTGCTATGGTGAAGGGACTAGAAACCTAGACATAGTGATGGGACTAGAAACCTAGATATGGTGAGGGGACTAGAAACTAGTGCTATGGTGAGGGGACTAGAAACATAGACATGGTGAGGGGACTAGAAACCTAGATATGGTGAGGGGACTAGAAACTAGTGCTATGGTGAGGGGACTAGAAACATAGACATGGTGATGGTGAGGATATGGTGAGGGGACTAGAAACTAGTGCTATGGTGAGGGGACTAGAAACATAGACATGGTGAGGGGACTAGATACCTCGATATGGTGAGGGGACTAGATACCTAGTGATATGGTGAGGGGACTAGAAACCTAGATATGGTGAGGGGACTAGAAACCTAGATATGGTGAGGGGACTAGAAACCTAGATATGGTGAGGGGACTAGATACCTAGTGCTATGGTGAGGGGACTAGAAACCTAGATATGGTGAGGGGACTAGATACCTAGTGCTATGTTGAGGGGACTAGAAACCTAGATATGGTGAGGGGACTAGAAACCTATTGCTATGGTGAGGGGACAAGAAACATATTGCTATGGTAAGGTGACTAGAAACCTAGATATGGTGAGGGGACTAGAAACCTATTGCTATGGTAAGGGGACCAGAAACCTAGATATGGTGAGGGGACTAGATACCTAGTGCTATGGTGAGGGGACTTAGAAACCTAGATATGGTGAGGGGACTAGATACCTAGTGCTATGGTGAGGGGAGTAGAAACCTATTGCTATGGTGAGGGGACTACAAACCTAGATATGGTGAGGGGACTAGATACCTAGTGCTATGGTGAGGGGACTAGAAACCTAGATATGGTGAGGGGACTAGAAACTAGTGCTATGGTGAGGGGACTAGAAACATAGACATGGTGAGGGGACTAGAAACCTAGATATGGTGAGGGGACTAGAAACCTAGATATGGTGAGGGGACTAGAAACCTAGATATGGTGAGGGGACTAGATACCTAGTGCTATGGTGAGGGGACTAGAAACCTAGATATGGTGAGGGGACTAGATACCTAGTGCTATGGTGAGGGGACTAGAAACCTAGATATGGTGAGGGGACTAGATACCTAGTGCTATGTTGAGGGGACTAGAAACCTAGATATGGTGAGGGGATTAGAAACCTATTGCTATGGTGAGGGGACAAGAAACATATTGCTATGGTAAGGGGACTAGAAACCTAGATATGGTGAGGGGACTAGAAACCTATTGCTATGGTAAGGGGACCAGAAACCTAGATATGGTGAGGGGACTAGATACCTAGTGCTATGGTGAGGGGACTAGAAACCTAGATATGGTGAGGGGACTAGATACCTTGTGCTATGGTGAGGGGAGTAGAAACCTATTGCTATGGTGAGGGGACTACAAACCTAGATATGGTGAGGGGACTAGATACCTAGTGCTATGGTGAGGGGACTAGAAACCTAGATATGGTGAGCGGACTAGATACCTAGTGCTATGGTGAGGGGACTAGAAACCTAGATATGGTAAGGGGACTAGAAACATAGATATGGTGAGGGGACTAGAAACCTATTGCTATGGTAAGGGGAGTAGAAACCTATATATGGTGAGGGGACTAGATACCTAGTGCTATGGTGAGGGGACTAGAAACCTAGATATGGTGAGCGGACTAGATACCTAGTGCTATGGTGAGGGGACTAGAAACCTAGTGCTATGGTGAGGGGACTAGAAACCTATTGCTATGGTGAGGGGATTAGAAACCTATTGCTATGGTGAGGGGACTAGAAACCTAGATATGGTGAGGGGACTAGAAACCTAGTGCTATGGTGAGGGGACTAGAAACCTAGTGCTATGGTGAGGGGACTAGAAACCTAGATATGGTGAGGGGACTAGAAACCTATTGCTATGGTGAGGGGATTAGAAACCTATTGCTATGGTGAGGGGACTAGAAACCTAGATATGGTGAGGGGACTAGAAACCTAGTGCTATGGTGAGGGGACTAGAAACCTAGTGCTATGGTGAGGGGACTAGAAACCTAGATATGGTGAGGGGACTAGATACCTAGTGATATGGTGAGGGGACTAGAAACCTAGATATGGTGAGGGGACTAGAAACCTAGATATGGTGAGGGGACTAGAAACCTAGATATGGTGAGGGGACTAGAAACCTAGTGCTATGGTGAGGGGACTAGAAACCTAGATATGGTGAGGGGACTAGATACCTAGTGATATGGTGAGGGGACCAGAAACCTAGATATGGTAAGGGGACTAGAAACCTAGATATGGTGAGGGGACTAGAAACCTAGATATGGTGAGGGGACTAGAAACCTAGATATGGTGAGGGGACTAGATACCTAGTGCTATGGTGAGGGGACTAGAAACCTAGATATGGTGAGCGGACTAGATACCTAGTGCTATGGTGAGGGGACTAGAAACCTAGTGCTATGGTGAGGGGACTAGAAACCTATTGCTATGGTGAGGGGATTAGAAACCTAGTGCTATGGTGAGGGGACTAGAAACCTAGATATGGTGAGGGGACTAGAAACCTAGTGCTATGGTGAGGGGACTAGAAACCTAGTGCTATGGTGAGGGGACTAGAAACCTAGATATGGTGAGGGGACTAGAAACCTATTGCTATGGTGAGGGGATTAGAAACCTATTGCTATGGTGAGGGGACTAGAAACCTAGATATGGTGAGGGGACTAGAAACCTGTGCTATGGTGAGGGGACTAGAAACCTAGTGCTATGGTGAGGGGACTAGAAACCTAGATATGGTGAGGGGACTAGATACCTAGTGATATGGTGAGGGGACTAGAAACCTAGATATGGTGAGGGGACTAGAAACCTAGATATGGTGAGGGGACTAGAAACCTAGATATGGTGAGGGGACTAGAAACCTATTGCTATGGTGAGGGGACTAGAAACCTAGTGCTATGGTGAGGGCACTAGAAACCTAGTGCTATGGTGAGGGGACTAGAAACCTAGTGCTATGGTGAGGGGACTAGAAACCTAGTGCTATGGTGAGGGGACTAGAAACCTAGTGCTATGGTGAGGGGACTAGAAACCTAGTGCTATGGTGAGGGGACTAGAAACCTAGTGCTATGGTGAGGGGACTAGAAACCTAGTGCTATGGTGAGGGGACTAGAAACCTATTGCTATAGTGAGGGGACTAGAAACCTATTGCTATGGTGAGGGGACTAGAAACCTAAATATGGTGAGAGGACTAGATCCCTAGTGCTATGGTGAGGGGACTAGATCCTAGTGCTATGGTGAGGGGACTAGAAACCTAGTGCTATGGTGAGGGGACTAGATACCTAGTGCTATGGTGAGGGGACTAGAAACTTAGTGCTATGGTGAGGGGACTAGATACCTAGTGCTATGGTGAGGGGACTAGAAACCTGGTGCTATGGTGAGGGGACTAGAAACCTGGTGCTATGGTGAGGGGACTAGATACCTAGTGCTATGGTGAGGGGACTAGATACCTAGTGCTACGGTGAGGGGACTAGAAAACTATTGCTATGGTGAGGGGACTAGAAAACTATTGCTATGGTGAGGGGACTAGAAACCTAGATATGGTGAGGGGACTAGAAACCTAGTGCTACGGTGAGGGGACTAGAAACCTATTGCTACGGTGAGTTGACTAGAAACCATAACTATGCAGAGAATAGGCAAGATGATGTTTGCTAGAGACACAGTGGGAGATGATCGGTTGACATTTAATTTGTTAGATTCTGACTGGATAACTTTACTCTTTGTGGCAGACATTTTGTTTATATGGTATATAGGTAACACTGACAGGAGAGACCACCAATACAAAGCTAAATCAACCAAAGGGACTTCAAACACACTGTCCATACCTCATCCACACCTCATTCATACCTCACCATACCTCATCCACACCTCATTCATACCTCATCCGTACCTCATACATATCCCATCCGTACCTCACCATACCTCACCGTACCTCATCCACACCTCATCTATACCTCACCGTACCTCATCCGTACCTTATCCATATCCCATCCGTACCTCATCCACACCTCATCCGTACCTCATCCACACCTCATCCATACCTCATTCACACCTCATTCACACCTCATCCACCCCTCATCCATACCTCATCCGTACCTCATACATACCCCATCCGTACCTCACCATACCCCATCCACACCTCATCCACACCTCATCCATACCCCATCCACATCTCATCCACACCTCATCTATACCTCACCGTACCTCATCCGTACCTTATCCATATCCCATCCGTACCTCATCCACACCTCATCCGTACCTCATCCACACCTCATCCATACCTCATTCACACCTCATTCACACCTCATCCACCCCTCATCCATACCTCACCGTACCTTCATTCTTTCCTTTACACGGATCAGTTGTCCTGGTCCCTTTGCAGAAAAACAGGCCCAAAGCATGATGTTTCCACCCCCATGCTTCACAGTAGGTATGGTGTTCTTTGGATGCAACTCAGCTTTCTTTGTCCTCCAAACACGACGAGTTGAGTTTTTACCAAAAAGTTATATTTTGGTTTCATCTGACCATATGCCATTCTCCCAATCTTCTTCTGGATCATCCACATGCTCTCTAGCAAACTTCAGACGGGCCTGGACATGTACTGGCTTAAGCAGGGGGACACGTCTGGCACTGCAGGATTTGAGTCCCTGGCGGCGTAGTGTGTTACTGATGGTAGGCGTTGTTACTTTGGTCCCAGCTCTCTGCAGGTCATTCACCAGGTCCCCTCGTGTGGTTCTGGGATTTTTGCTCACCGTTCTTGTGATCATTTTGACCCCACTGGGTGAGATCTTGCATGGAGCCCCAGATCGAGGGAGATTATCAGTGGTCTTGTATGTCTTCCATTTCCTAATAATTGCTCCCACAGTTGATTTCTTCAAACCAAGCTGCTTACCTATTGCAGATTCAGTCTTCCCAGCCTGATGCAGGTCTACAATTTTGTTTCTGGTGTCCTTTGACAGCTCTTTGGTCTTGGCCATAGTGGAGTTTGTCTTTTATACTGATAACAAGTTCAAACAGGTGCCATTAATACAGGTAACGAGTGGAGGACAGAGGACCCTCTTAATGACGAAGTTACAGGTCTGTGAGAGCCAGAAATCTGGCTTGTTTGTAGGTGACCAAATACTTATTTTCCACCATAATAAATTCATAAAAAATCCTACAATATGATTTTCTGGATTTTTTTTCTCATTTTGTCTGTCATAGTTGAAGTGTACCTATGATGAAAATTACAGGCCTCTCATCTTTTTAAGTGGGAGAACTTGCACAATTGGTGGCTGACTAAAAGCTTTTTTGCCCCACTGTATATGTTATATATATATATATATATATATCTTTTTTTTTTACAAATTATTAATTTTTATCAGTGACTGGGTGTGTTTCTAACACAAATACACAATGAACAAAAGGGAGGAGTCTAGAGTCAGAGGGATAGATGCTACCCAGGGGTAACAGTCTTCACTAAAGATCAGGAAACGGCTAATAAATCACATTTCACTACACAGGAAGGAGTCACAACTAGCCTCAGCAGAGATGAGCTCATCTGCAAAATACTTCTTGTCAACAAACATGTCTTTATTCAATATTTTATTATGTCATGTATTATCATTACTTGTTAAACATAATTTGACTCTATAAAATAATTTATAAAATGTTATTACATCATTTGATTGTGATAAAGTGAGACAGTTTAAGAAACAATCTAAGGCTATCAATTATTTAATTGACAGAAATCCTATAGACTTTAAAATGAAGCTATGTCTATGTTCTGTTTGTATACAGCCTTTGGCTTTAGGTCTCTTTGAAGCACTTTACAGTAACCTTTATAAACAGTTTACATGTTTACATAATTGTCTCTTACTATGTACCTATCCTCCTGATTGACTTTGGTTACAGCTACACAGGTCGACTTCATATTTGGAGGGAATAATAACATTTGACTAGAAAGCTCTTTTATAGCTTCCTGCCAGAGCAACTATTAAAGAACAATGTATTGTCTGGGTCAGACAGAATGTCCAAGGAAGTGAATAGTAATCAAGTGAGAAAGAAAAAGCACTTCGTGAGAAACACGTAAATAACGGCCAGGAAATTAAGATCAAAGCGCCGTGCCGAGCAGGTCAGTTTGTTTTCATACTCGCCAGCCGCAATAAAACACGCAAGCTGGCTTCAGAGGATTTTGTCGACGCGAGGAAGTGCTGAAAGCGGTAACGTCCCATCCTGAGGATCCCGTGCTACTATCCCCATGGTGTTTTGTGGGAAAGAGAGGCAAAACCTGGGTTCAAAATACTGTTTTAAATCATTTTAAACATTTTACTGTGCTTGATTTAGCTTGCCTGGATTATGGACCAATAAAAAAAGTAAAAAAACTGTTAACCCCACCCACCTGGCACTCCAGGCAGGATAAAGCAAACACTGAAAGTATTTGAAATATTTCAAGTACTCTTTGAACCCAGGTATGGTGTGAGAGAGAAAGGTGCTTGGAGCAGGGTTGAGGGGAGGAAGGTGGGCAGAACTAACTCAGTGTTTACCAGGAAAAGAGACAAGGCTTCACAGAGCTCCACTTCAGAGGCCGTGCCATCTTGTTAAACACATAATGTGTGTGTTTATTGGGGGTCTCCTTTCCCCCCTCTCGGTGCCCTCACACACAATGGAGACCATTAGAAGTAACAGTGTTTTTTTGCGTGACTTGGTGTGAGAATGACGTAAGATGTCTACGGGGTGGAGTCAGAACTGAATCAGACAGACAGACAAACAGAGACAAGCAGACAGAGAGAGACACTCTACATGAACCAACTGCCACTATCCTCGGCTGAGTGTAACACCCTCTGAGGTAGGTTCACATATGAGGGACGGGCCACTTTTTCATAAAAGCTGCCATAAGCAAGCGTTAAATCATTGTTTCCCTTTCCCCTTAGGCCAGTTGAATTAGCTAATATGTTTCTGTGTTTGATTTAGCCATTATGCTAACGAGGAAAACATTTGCCCTTTCCACCTCGTTATTTAGCTGCCCCTCCCTCAGGTTCTAGCGCTAATTTTCACTCAAATATTAAGGGTTGGTGGTGGAATGTTTTACACACCTTCATAGTAGCCAGAGGATATTGTTGGATGATACAGATCCTAGTAACCATGGGTTATTATTGGATGGTACAGATCATTGTAACCATGGGTTATTGTTGGATGATACAGATCCTAGTAACCATGGGTTATTGTTGGATGATACAGATCCTAGTAACCATGGGTTATTGTTGGATGATACAGATCCTAGTAACCATGGGTTATTATTGGATGATACAGATCCTAGTAACCATGGGTAATTGTTGGATGGTACAGATCCTAGTAACCATGGGTTATTATTTGATGATACAGATCCTAGTAACCATGGGTTATTGTTGGATGATACAGATCCTAGTAACCATGGGTTATTATTGGATGGTACAGATCGAGTAACCATGGGTTATTGTTGGATGATACAGATCCTAGTAACCATGGGTTATTATTGGATGATACAGATCATTGTAACCATCGGTTATTATTGGATGGTACAGATCATTGTAACCATGGGTTATTGTTGGATGGTACAGATCCTAGTAACCATGGGTTATTATTGGATGATACAGATCCCAGTAACCATGGGTTATTATTGGATGGTACAGATCATTGTAACCGTGGGTTATTATTGGATGGTACAGATCATTGTAACCATGGGTTATTGTTGGATGATACAGATCCTAGTAACTATGGGTTATTATTGGATGGTACAGATCGAGTAACCATCGGTTATTGTTGGACGATACAGATCCTAGTAACCATGGGTTATTATTGGATGATACAGATCCTAGTAACCATGGGTTATTGTTGGATGGTACAGATCCTAGTAACCATGGGTTATTATTTGATGATACAGATCCTAGTAACCATGGGTTATTGTTGGATGATACAGATCCTAGTAACCATGGGTTATTATTGGATGGTACAGATCGAGTAACCATGGGTTATTGTTGGATGATACAGATCCTAGTAACCATGGGTTATTATTGGATGGTACAGATCATTGTAACCATGGGTTATTGTTGGATGGTACAGATCCTAGTAACCATGGGTTATTATTGGATGATACAGATCCCAGTAACCATGGGTTATTATTGGATGGTACAGATCATTGTAACCGTGGGTTATTATTGGATGGTACAGATCATTGTAACCATGGGTTATTGTTGGATGGTACAGATCCTAGTAACCTTGGGTTATTATTGGATGATACAGATCATTGTAACCATGGGTAATTGTTGGATGGTACAGATCCTAGTAACCATGGGTTATTATTTGATGATACAGATCCTAGTAACCATGGGTTATTGTTGGATGATACAGATCCTAGTAACCATGGGTTATTATTGGATGGTACAGATCGAGTAACCATGGGTTATTGTTGGATGATACAGATCCTAGTAACCATGGGTTATTATTGGATGATACAGATCATTGTAACCATCGGTTATTATTGGATGGTACAGATCATTGTAACCATGGGTTATTGTTGGATGGTAGAGATCCTAGTAACCATGGGTTATTGTTGGATGGTACAGATCATTGTAACCGTGGGTTATTATTGGATGGTACAGATCATTGTAACCATGGGTTATTGTTGGATGGTACAGATCCTAGTAACCATGGGTTATTGTTGGATGGTACAGATCCTAGTAACCATGGGTTATTATTGGATGATACAGATCCTAGTAACCATGGGTTATTATTGGATGATACAGATCATTGTAACCATGGGTTATTATTGGATGATACAGATCCTAGTAACCATGGGTTATTGTTTGATGATACAGATCCTAGTAACTATGGGTTATTATTGGATGGTACAGATCGAGTAACCATCGGTTATTGTTGGACGATACAGATCCTAGTAACCATGGGTTATTATTGGATGATACAGATCCTAGTAACCATGGGTTATTGTTGGATGGTACAGATCCTAGTAACCATGGGTTATTATTTGATGATACAGATCCTAGTAACCATGGGTTATTGTTGGATGATACAGATCCTAGTAACCATGGGTTATTATTGGATGGTACAGATCGAGTAACCATGGGTTATTGTTGGATGATACAGATCCTAGTAACCATGGGTTATTATTGGATGGTACAGATCATTGTAACCATGGGTTATTGTTGGATGGTACAGATCCTAGTAACCATGGGTTATTATTGGATGATACAGATCCCAGTAACCATGGGTTATTATTGGATGGTACAGATCATTGTAACCGTGGGTTATTATTGGATGGTACAGATCATTGTAACCATGGGTTATTGTTGGATGGTACAGATCCTAGTAACCTTGGGTTATTATTGGATGATACAGATCATTGTAACCATGGGTTATTATTGGATGATACAGATCATTGTAACCATGGGTTATTGTTGGATGGTACAGATCCTAGTAACCATGGGTTATTGTTGGATGGTACAGATCCTAGTAACCATGGGTTATTATTGGATGATACAGATCCTAGTAACCATGGGTTATTATTGGATGATACAGATCATTGTAACCATGGGTTATTATTGGATGATACAGATCCTAGTAACCATGGGTTATTGTTTGATGATACAGATCCTAGTAACTATGGGTTATTATTGGATGGTATTAACCATGGATTGTTGGATATACAGATCCTAGTAACCATGGGTTATTATTGGATGATACCAGTAACCATGGGTTATTGTTGGATGGTACAGATCCTAGTAACCATGGGTAACAGATCCTAGTAACCATGGGTTATTGTTGGATGATACAGATCCTAGTAACCATGGGTTATTATTGGATGGTACAGATCGAGTAACCATGGGTTATTGTTGGATGATACAGATCCTAGTAACCATGGGTTATTATTGGATGGTACAGATCATTGTAACCATGGGTTATTGTTGGATGGTACAGATCCTAGTAACCATGGGTTATTATTGGATGATACAGATCCCAGTAACCATGGGTTATTATTGGATGGTACAGATCATTGTAACCATGGGTTATTGTTGGATGGTACAGATCCTAGTAACCTTGGGTTATTATTGGATGATACAGATCATTGTAACCATGGGTTATTATTGGATGATACAGATCCCAGTAACCATGGGTTATTATTGGATGGTACAGATCATTGTAACCGTGGGTTATTATTGGATGGTACAGATCATTGTAACCATGGGTTATTGTTGGATGGTACAGATCCTAGTAACCTTGGGTTATTATTGGATGATACAGATCATTGTAACCATGGGTTATTGTTGGATGATACAGATCCCAGTAACCATGGGTTATTGTTGGATGGTACAGATCATTGTAATCATGGGTTATTGTTGGATGGTAGAGATCCTAGTAACCATGAGTTATTGCTGGATGGTACAGATCATTGTAACCATGGGTTATTGTTGGATGGTAGAGATCCTAGTAACCATGAGTTATTGTTGGATGGTACAGATCATTGTAATCATGGGTTATTGTTGGATGGTACATATCATTGTAACCATGGGTTATTGTTGGATGGTACATATCATTGTAACCATGGGTTATTGTTGGATGGTAGAGATCCTAGTAACCATGGGTTATTGTTGGATGGTACAGATCATTGTAATCATGGGTTATTGTTAGATGGTAGAGATCCTAGTAACCATGAGTTATTGCTGGATGGTACAGATCATTGTAACCATGGGTTATTGTTGGATCGTACATATCATTGTAACCATGGGTTATTAACTCTCTTAGGCTACAAAACACATGTTTAACGGCAACAAAACAAACGGAATAGAGAAGCTTCGGAACTGAGGGTTGAACACATCCTCATTCACATCTCCATCACAACCCCACTTTTGCGCAGCTGATGCTGGCTATTTAATTGGGAATTAAAGGGAAAGCGCCCTATTGGAAGGAGCTGCACTGAGACGGTTCAGAAAAATTCAGGGCCGTCACACACCCCCTCCCCTGGAAAAAGCCGACCATTGCCCTGGAAGGCACGTCTTGGTCGGGGAAACCGAGAAAGGTCTCCTCATCACTTTCCTCTACAAAAATATTCAGGACTTTTTGGAGCTCACGCTCCTCAGCTGAGGGGTCACAGGCCTTAAGGTGTGAGACTTCTGCGTCTGGGAATCCGAGAAAAGTCTCCTCACTTTCCTCTTCAAAGATATCCAGGACCTTGCGGCGCTCAATCGCCTCCAATTCCTCAGCCGAGGGGTAACAGGCCTTAAGGCGTGAGACATGGACAACGCGCATATCTTCACCTGTGTCCTCTTTCACCACTCGGTAGTTCAAAGGGCCCATCTGCTCCACAATCCTATATGGTCCTTGCCATTTAGGAGCGAGCTTGGCCGAGAAGAAATGTTCAGCTTTCGACGAAGGATGAGAGCGAAGCCACACCCGATCACGAAGCTGGAACTGCATGTCTCGTCTGTTCTTATCATAATTTCTCTTCTGCTTGAGTCGAGCCTGGATCATGTTCTTTGAGACAAGAGCTCTCAAGTCATGTAGATGGACTACCTGGTCATAGCAAGCAGCGTCTGGAGTAAGCTGCTGGGGCTGTAGCACCATATCCAAGGGTCCTCGGGGAGGACGACTTAGGTTCAGCTCTGCAGGTGTGACTCCAGTGGACTCTTGCACAGCAGAATTCAGGGCAAATCGAAACTCGTGAAGGTGCTTGTCCCAGTGTTTGTGCTGGGTCCCTACATAGGAAGCAATCATTGTCTTCAAGGTTCGATTTACTCTCTCAGTGAGATTGGTCTGTGGGTGATAGGCCGTGGTCAACTTCTGTCTCAGGTTCCATATTTGGCAGGTCTCCTCAAAGAGATCAGAGACAAATTGGGAACCTCGATCAGACAGGATGTAATCAGGCACTCCCCAGCGAGTCAGGATCTCTTTCGTAAGGATGTTAGAGACGGTCCTTGCTGTGGCCTGACGCAGGGAAAAGAGTTCCACCCACTTTGAATAATAATCAACAAAAACAAGCATGTACACATTCTGATTGGAGCTTCTAGGAAATGGACCCATCAAATCCACTCCTAACATTTCCCAAGGTCGGGTAACCACCGTTTGCTGCAGCTTGCCAGCAGGCTTTCTACCTTCTGGTTTGTACATTTGACAAATCTGACAGTTTCGGATGTGTGACTTCACATCCATGCTCAGATGTGGCCAGTACAGTAACGTTTGCAACCGCTTGTAGGTTTTGAACCTGCCCAAATGACCAGCTAATGGGTCTTCATGGAAATGTTGAAGCAGTTGAAGGCGTAGAGTTTCAGGTATGTACATTTGGTAGAGTGTTCTGTGAGGTAGTTGTACAACTCGGTAGACTTTGTCTTCAATGATGGTCAGCTTGGTGGTAGGATTGACCATCTTTTCTCCATCATCCAGGATAGTCTGGTACAAGGCCTGTACTTCTGGATCATCCTGTTGGGCTTTCCATATGGCCTCATCAGAAATGGGAAAGTCCGTTTTGGGAGAGTCTCGACTGCTTGACAGGACAGTAGCACATGTAAGATGAGGGCCACCGTTATCACAAGCAGGAGCTCTGGACAAGGCATCTGGAACAGTGTTGTATTTTCCTTTCCTGTATTCCACTGCAAAGGTGAACTCTTGCAACCGTAGAGCCCATCTTATGAGTCTGGTGCTTGGTTTGTTGGTCTTGAACACCCACACAAGGGAGGAATGGTCAGTGACCACAGTGAAGTGTCTACCCTCCAGGTAGTACCTCCACTTTTCCAAAGCCCAGACAACTGCAAGGCACTCTTGCTCGGTTGTGGAGTAGTTCCGTTCTGCTCCATTCAATGTCCGACTGGCGAACGCTAGCACTTCTTCAGTGCCAAGTCCAGTCTGTTGGACTAGGACAGCACCAAGTCCAACATCACTTGCATCAGTGTAAACAACAAAAGGGCAATCAAAGTTGGGATGACCTAAAATGGGAGGTGTGACGAGATGTCGTTTCAGGGTTTCAAAGGTCTGGCACTCTGCCGTCCATAGGAATTTCACTCCTTTTCGCTTCAACACGTTGAGGGGTTCTGCCACCTGGGAGAAGTTCGACACAAACCGATGGTACCATCCAGCCATACCAAGGAACCGTTGAAGGGCCTTGAGTGTGGTTGGCACAGGGAAGTCTTGTACAGCCTTTGTCTTTTCAGGATCCACATGAATGCCGTCGAAAGACACAATATGGCCAAGTAACTTCAGGGAGGTTTGGCAGAAGTTGCTCTTCTTCATATTCAAGGTCAGACCAGCTTCTCTTAGCTTGTCCAACACTGCTTGAAGATCTTGAAAGTGTCTTTCTCTGTTCTGAGAGTAGATAATTATATCGTCCAGGTAGACGAAACAGATCTTCCCTTTGAGCTCACCTAACGCAATCTCCATGAGTCTTTGGAAAGTGGCAGGGGCATTCTTTAATCCAAAGGGCATCACCTTAAAGGAAAACAAGCCCTCAGCACAGACAAAAGCAGTCTTGTCTTTGCTTTCCTGGTCCATCTCAACCTGCCAATAACCACTATTGAGGTCAAGGGTAGTGAACACAACAGCGCCAGACAATGACTCCAGGATCTCATGGATGGTGGGAAGAGGATAGGCATCAGTCTGGGAAACATTGTTGGTCTTCCTATAGTCCACACAAAATCTAAGACCACCAGTCTTTTTTGGGATGAGGACAACAGGAGCAGCCCAGGGAGAGGAGGAATGTTCTATTATATCCTGTGTTAACATATCATTAATGAGTCCCTTTTGGATGATTAGCTTCGCTGGGGACAAACGATATGGCTTTTGCTTGATCGGCATTTCCTGTGTAAGGAATATTTTGTGCTTCAGGAGCCCGGTGCGTCCTAGCTTTGAAGTACCTACATCAGCATTATTCTGCAGCTGTTCCATCAGCCTTATCCTCTGGCTGTTCCAGCTGCTGTTCCAACAGCCTTAACTCCTCTGGCTGTTCCAGCCTGGCTGTTCCAGCTCTTTCTCACAGCCTGTAAAAGGAGATCGTCAGAAGGATTATCAAGGGTTAGTGGTACCGAGCAACGGCAGAGAAGACTGCCCCATTTGAACCCCAAAGGATTATCATTAGTAACTGCCACATTTGAACCACAGTCAGCAAGGGTTCTGATTGAACCCCAATCATGTAACTTTGTAGCTTCTGATTGGTGCGGTATTAACTGAAAGGAAGGGGATGTCGATGGGGGGGCGTAGGCAGTGACTCTTGGGGTTTCAGCTCTGGTTAAAGCACCCAGAGAAGGATGTACTCGATTTCTGACTCTGTCTGCCAATTCATCTGTGTAGTCCTCAGACAGAAATGCAGAGGAAAACTTGGCCTCAAAGTCAGCCCAGGAGGTAGTGGTGAGACGTGCCACATCCCACCAGTCTCGAGCTGTCCCATGCAACACATTCCTCAATGTGGCAAGGAGTTCTTCGTCAGCCAGGGGCTTGAGGGCAAGAAAGTCACGACATCTTTCTAGATACATTAGCGGATCAGGACTGTCATCTTTTTTCCCAAAGGTGGGAAATTGCAATTTAATGGGCATCGCCCCCACATGACGTCTACTCAAATTACCATGAACAAACGAGCTAGGAGGGATTGAGGAAGTAGAGGGGGAGGGCGTTATCGGACAATGAAAATGAACACCAGGATGCATGGTGGATTGCATCCTGCAAGGGGTGGCTGTAGCATGGCCTGGTCTTGGCTGTTCAGAGGTGCCAGCTTGGCCCTCAGTGGTCTGAACTGAAGTGGACACCAGGGAAACTCTGTGTAAGGAGTTGTGCCTAATGGAGGCCATGTCCACAGACACGTCATCCAACATTTTAACACAATTAGAGAGTTCTGTCTGCAAGTGGTCTACAGTGTTAACCATGGGAGAAAAAACAGAATTAACGTCCTTGAGGACCTCAGTGTGGTGATGTTGCAGGCGCCATTGGAGAGTGGCAGTGAGTTGGTTTCGTTGGTAGTCAAACTGCCTGTCCATGGCACCAGTAATTTCCCATCTTCCACTCTCACTGAGCTCTGTCAGCGTGTGGGTTAGAGTGCTCAGTGAGTTTTTGAATTCCATGGCACTCTGTTGTTGCTCTTCCCTCCGACATTTGAATTTATGGTGGATAAGAGTTTGGAGATGTTGTTGAGTCCGACGAATATCAAGGATGTCACCTTGCAGTTGTAGGACTACAACCTCTGGAGATAAACCAGACAATGGAGGAAGGTTGGGTGTCAGAGGGAGGGCTAGCTCAGTTCTTCCACACAGATCCATGTCAATAAGTGAGTAACTGGTTAGACCTCCTGTGGCCTGTGGTCCAGACCGAGCATTCAGATTCCCAGGGCTCTGGCCCAAATCAACTCCATTATCTCCATTCACATTATGATTTGTATTGTCAGCTTGATGGTCAGAATGGCCCTGTATATTCCCATTGACAGGTATGACATGGATGAGCACATTATCTTGGGGTGAATCCATTGTTTTAATTCCACACAAAATATTTGCTTTGGTTAGTTCTCAATGTTGAGCTGTCCCATCTGGGGTGCTATTTTTTATGCAACGGTTTTGACTTGAGGTTATTATTTATAGGGGTGCCAGGTAGGTTGTGCCTACCAGAGAAAACATTGGTTTCTCCTTTTGGTTTGGGAGGGAATGAGTCCCATCTGGTCCGTCAAGTCTACACCAATACAAAGGACTTATGTAAAAGTCAGGATGGAAATAAACTTTTCATAAACCCTTAAAACATTGGAAAGAACTTCAAAAACAACTATATTCTTTTGCGTGGGTTGTATTAAAAACATCAATGATTACACACACATATAATAATATAACACAATGAGTTCTGGTTCCTCCAGAAATATCCTGTACCTCGGGCCTAAAAAGAGTCCTGCCCTGTAGAGTTCAGGGGACTCAAGTGACTTCTGTCACTCAATGTTTGTCCGTTCATTCAGTGTAGCGTAAACCCAGTATTAATCATACAATCAATATAACAATAATTTTACCACAGAACTTTAAAGCGTATCAACTCTTACTAAGTCCTCAACTACAACTAACTACATAAATCACTGTATACATCACATCAAAACAAATGAAATACCGTATACAAAAAGGTTGTAGTCAGTCAGTCAGTCAGACAATCCAATCCGCCAATAGATCTCCAGCGGAGAAAGGCCACGAAGAACGGAGAATTGAGAAGCTTCGGAACTGAGTGTTGAACACATCCTCATTCACATCTCCATCACAACCCCACTTTTGTGCAGCTGATGCTGGCTATTTAATTGGGAATTAAAGGGAAAGCGCCCTATTGGAAGGAGCTGCACTGAGACGGTTCAGAAAAATTCAGGGCCGTCACAGTGTGTAATAGAGAATGTGTCATCTGCGATCTGTTGAGCCGGTATGCGAACTGGAGTGGGTCCATTGTGTTTGGGATGATGGTGTTGATGTGAGCCATGACCAGCCATTCAAAGCATTTCACGGCTACAGATGTGAGTGCTACGGGGCGATAGTCATTTAGACAGGTTTACTTGGTGTGATTGGGCACGGAGACTATGGTGGTGTAGGTATTACAGACTGTGTCAGGGAGAGGCTGAAAATGTCAGTGAAGACTTTTGCCAGTTGGTCAGCACATGCTCTGAGTACGTGTCCTGGTAATCGTCCCTGCGGCCTTGTGAATGTTGACCTGTTCAAAGGTCTTAATCACATCGGCTACAGCCAGCGTGAGCCTTGCGGCCACAGGTGTGAAATGTTAATAGCCAGGCTCTGTTTGAGTTACTATTGGAGAACGTACACCTTATGTATTCTGGCCAGGGTTCAGTTATTATGTTTTAAAGTTATAGTTAAGTGATTGCAGTCACCTCTTGTTCATAGTCGGTTTCAAGGAAAAATAAATAAATATTGAAATATGTCAAATCCCTGAACTACCCCACAGGGAACACACTAGTTCAATCAACATTGTTTCCACGTCATTTTAATGAAATGACATTGAACCAACATGGACTAGACGTTGAATTGACATCTGTGCCCTGTGGGATCCCATTTAATTGTGTATTAAATCACGCCAGTGGGCCAATCCATTAACCTTTTACTGCAGTGGGGTAAACCAGTGTAGAACACTGTGCTTAAAACACGTGTTTCTTGGTAGTCTTAAAAAAATCTACTTTGAAACAAAAGTATACACCTCACAAAACTGTTTAACAGAGAGACACCGGAATTTCTGCAGTTTTTTTTTTTAAATAATCAAATTACGAAAGTTCCACCCATAAGACAATTAGGTGATTTGACTGCAGGAAAGGGCTACCAAAGCTGACATACCTGTTTGATACACTTTTGGTAACAAGGGGGAACACCCATAGGAGTTTCTCCTGAAAAAGATTATGCAAAAGAGTTTGAACAGTAGGAAAACATTCATAAGAGTCGAGAAGTATTGCTTCTCTGCAAAATTCAGACAACTAAAGCAATATTAGGGGTATCAATGCTCACATACGAAGTTATACATTTCAGATTGACTTATTGCAACCAACTTATGTTACAAAACTGTGTCAATATTGCTCTGCCTACTCAGCTGTCTTTGTATCACATGATGGTTATTCACAATTAGAGCATTGGACCAGTAACCGAAAGGTTGTTGGTTGAATCCCTGAGTATACAAGGTAAAAATCTGTCGTTCTGCCCCTGACCAAGGTAGCTAACCCACTGTACAATGGGCGCCGAAGAAGTACCCTCTATGATTCAGAGGGGTTGGATAAATGTTGAAGGCATTCAGTTGTACAACTGACTAGGTATCCCCTTTCCCAATCACACCAGATACTGTATAGCATATAACATCTAACCCCAGCCTACAAAAGCATGAAAGCTTCTCACAATAACTGCTGGATGGATGGCGGCTTGCTGGCTGGTGGCTGACTGACTGACTGACTGACTGACTGACTGACTGACTGGTGGCTTGCTGGTGGCTGGCTGGCTGGGAGCTGGCTGGCTTGCTGGCTTGTTGGTGGCTGGCTGGTGGCTGGAAGGCTGGCTGGCAGGCTGGTGACTGGCAGGCTGGTGACTGGCTGCTGGTGGCTGGCTGGTGGCCGGCTGGCGGCTGGCTGGTGGCTGGCTGGTGGCTGTATGCTGGCTGGCTGGCTGGTGGCTAGTGGCTGGCTGGTGGCCAGCTGGCTGGCTGGCTGGTTGGTGGCTGGTGGCTGGCTGGCTGGCTGGCTGGCTGGCTGCCTGGCTGGTGGCTGGCTTGATGTAGCCTGGCTGGCGGCTGGCTGGTGGCTGGCTGGCTGGTGTCTGGATGGATGGCTGGCTGGCTGGTTGGCTAGTGGCTGGCTGACTGGCTGGCTGGTGGCTGTATGCTGGCTGGCTGGTGGCTAGTGGCTGGTGGCTGGCTAGCTGGAGGCTGATTAGCCGGTGGCTGGCTGATGGCTGGCTGGCTGGTATCTTGTTGATGGCTGGTGGCTGGCTTGTTGCCTTCTTGCTGGTGGCTGGCTGGCTAGCTGGCTGGCTGGCAACTGTCTGGCTGGAGGCTGGCTTGCTGGTGGCTGGTCTCTGGATGATTGGCTGGCTGGCTGGCTGGCTGGCTGGCTGGCTGGCTGGTGGATGGCTGGCTGGTTGGTGGCTGGCTGGTGGCTTGTTTCTGGCTGGCTGGCTGGTGGCTGGCTGGGGGCTAGAGGCTGGCTGGTGGCCGGCTAGGAGGGATTACTAATTTGTCCAATAGGAATACTTGTTTTCCGTTGCAAAACGTTTTACGATGTTGTGTCATAATGATTGCGACCCAGCTGAGGGGAATCAAACACAGTCCACTGTCTGGCTGGTGGCTGGCTGGAAGGCTGGTGGCTGGCTGGTGGCTGGCTAGTGGCTTTCTGGTGGCTGGCTGGCTGGCTTACTAGCTGATGGATGGCTGGTGGCTGGCTGGCTGGCTGGCTGGCTGGTGGCTGGCTGGCTGGCTGGCTGGCTGGTGGCTGACTGGCTGGCTGGTGGCTGGTGTCTGGATGGATGCTGCCTGGCTGGCTGACAGGCTGGTGGCTTGCTGGTGGCAGTCTGCTGGCTGGTGGCTGGCTGGTGGCTTGTTGCTGGCTGGCTGGCTGGCAGGCTGGTTGGTGGCTGGTGTCTGGATGGCTGGCGGCTGGCTTGCTGGTGGCTGACTGCCTGGCAGGCTGGCTGGTGGCTGGCTGGCTGGCTAGTGGCTGGTGTTGGATGGCTGGCTGGCTTGCTGGTTGGCTGGCTGGTGGCTTATTGCTGGCTGGCTGGCTGGAGGCTGGCTGGCTGGTGGCTAGTGGCTGGCTGGTAACTGGCTGGTGGGTTTCTGGCAGGCTGGCTGGTGACCGTCTGGCTGGTGGCTGGCTGGTGGCTGGCTGGCTAGTGGCTGGTGTCTGGATGGCTGGCTGGCTGGCTTGCTGGTTGGCTGGCTGGTAGCTTGTTGCTGGCTGGCTTGCTGGAGGCTGGCTGGTGGCTAGAAGGCTGGTCTGGTTGGCTGGTGGCTGGCTGGCTGGTGGCTGACTGGCAGGCTGGTTGGTGGCTGGCTGGTGGCTGGAAGGCTGGCAGGCTGGTGACTGGCTGCTGGTGGCCTGCAGGTGGCTGACTGGCAGGCTGGTGGCCGGTTGGCAGCTGGCTGGTGGCTAGAAGGCTGGCTGGCAGGCTGGTGACTGGTTGCTGGTGGCTAGCTGGTGGCTGACTGGCAGGCAGGCTGGTGGCAGGCTGGTGGCCGGCTGGTGAATGGCTGGTGGCTGGCAGGCAGGCTGGCTGGCTGCTGGCGGCTGGCTGGTGGCTAGAAGGCTGGCCTGGCTGGCTGGTGGTTGGTGGCTGGCTGGCTGGCTGACTGGCTGCTGGCTGGTGCTGGCTGGTGGCTGGCTGGTGGCTGGAAGGCTGGACGGCAGGCTGGTAACTTGCTCATGGCTGGCTGCCTGGCTGGCTGGTGTCTGGCTGGATGTAGCCTGGCTGGCTGGCGGCTGCCTGGTGGCAGGCTGGCTGGTGTCTGTATGGATGGCTGGCTGGCTGGTTGGCTAGTGGCTGGCTGACTGGCTGGCTGGTCTGGCTGGCTGGTGGCTGGCTGGTGGCTAGTGGCTGGCTGGTGGTTGGCTGCCTGGCTGGAGGGTGGCTGGTGGCTGACTGGCTGGAGGGTGGCTGGTGGCTGGCTGACTGGCTGGCTGGCTGGCTGGAGGGTGGCTGGTGGCTGGCTGACTGGCTGACTGGCTGGCTGCCTGGCTGGAGGGTGGCTGGTGGCTGGCTGACTGGCTGGCTGGCTGGCCACCTACATGGCTCCCCTTCCGGCCTGCAAAATGGAGTCATCAAACGATTCCTGGCTTCCAGAAGAACAAGTTTGGGGGGAATAAGGGGGAAAAGGGCCAGCCAGCCAGCTGACTAGACTTCCTCTGATGAAAAGGTCAGTGGCACCTGTAAATCTATGGGCTGCAGAGAGCAGCTGGAGGGACTTGAGCAGCCAGGTGCCCAGGGACACTACACTACCCCGCTACACTACAGTGTGTGTGTGTGTGTGTGTGTGTGTGTGTGTGTGTGTGTGTGTGTGTGTGTGTGTGTGTGTGTGTGTGTGTGTGTGTGTGTGTGTGTGTGTGTGTCTGTGTGTGTGTGTGTCTGTGTGTGTGTAGTAGCGGGGTAGTGTAGTGTCCCTGGGCACCTAGCTGCTCCAGCCGCCAGCCATCCAGACACGTGTGCGTGTGTGTGTGTGTGTGTGTGTGTGTGTGTGTGTGTGTGTGTGTGCCAGAACCATATCCCATTGTCTTCGACTCAGGAAGGGATGAGTCTACTAAATACAGGTTCCACATAAAGCTCCACATACAAATGACAAATACATTTCCTCATTAATTTCACAAGCCCTTAACCAACAATGCAGTTTTAGGAAAAATACCAAAGAGATAAAAATAAAAGTAACAAATAATTAAAGAGCAGTAGTAAAATAGCAATAGATAGGCTATATAGGGGGTACCGATACAGAGTCAATGTGTGGGGGCACCGGTTAGTCGAGGCAATTGTCTTATGGCTTGGGGGTACAAGATGTTTAGAAGCCTCTTGGACCCAGACTTGGAGCTCCGGTACTGCTTGCCGTACGGTAACAGAGAGAACAATCTATGACTGGGGTGGCTGGAGACTGACAATATTCAGGACCTTCGTCTGACACCGCCTGGTAAAGAGGTCCTGGATGGTAGGAAGCTTGGCGCCAGTGATGTACTGGGCCGTACGCACTACCCTCTGTAGTGCCTTGCCGTCAGGGGCCGAGCAGTTGCCATACCAGGCGGTGATGCAAACCGTCAGGATACTCTCGATGGTGCAGCTGTAGAACCTTTTGAGGATCTGAGGACCCATCTTTTCAGTGTCATAAGGGGGAAAATGTTTGTCGTGCCCTCTTCACCTACCTATCTCCACCACATGTAACAACAACCTACTGTAGGTCTACCCATCTACATTACATCTCCCTGCAATCTACTGTAGACCTACCTATCTACACTACAAGTAACAACCTACTGTAGGACTACATATATACACTACATGTAACAACCTACTGTAGGCCTACCTATCTACATTTCATATCCCTACAATCTACTGTAGGCCTACCTATCTTTTCCTATTTTGTTGCCTTACAACCTGGAATCAAAATAGATTTTTGCGGGGTTGTATCATTTGATTTACACAACATGCCTACCACTTTGAAGATGCAACTTATTTTTTATTGTGAAACAAACTGTCAACGGTGTGTATGGGAGGCGAAGTCAGATGCAGGTAGTGTAGTGAACAGGCCACTTTAATTCCGTTCTATAAAATACAGCACAAAAAAAACAATAATGTGCCAAAAACACGGAACATGTAATGCACCTGACAATAATCCACAACACAAGCAAACAATACACACAAAGACATGATGGGAAACAGAGGGCTAAATACATGTAAATGATTAGGGAATGAAAACCAGGTGTGTATGGAACAAGACAAAACAAATGGATACATGAAAAATGGAGCGGCGATGGCAAGAAAGCCGGTGACGTCGATCGCTGAACGCCGTCCCGAACATGGAGAGGAGCCGACTTCGGCGGAAGTCGTGACAAAGACTGAGAAGTTTTCCTCAAGAATTCCCTTTATTTAGCGCCATCCATCATTCCTTCAATTCTGACAAGTTTCCCAGTCGCTGCCGATGAAAAACATCCTCACAGCATGATGCTGCCACCACCATGGTTCACTGTGGGGATGGTATTCTCAGGGTGATGGGGAGTGTTGGGTTTGCACCAGACATAATGTTTCCCTTGAAGGTCAAAAAGCAACATTTTAGTCTCATCTGACCAGAGTACCTTCTTCAATATGTTTGGGGAGTCTCCCACATGCCTTTTGGCGAACACAAAACATTTTCTTAAAGCAATGGCTTTTTTTTGACCACTCTTCTGTAAAGCCCAGCTCTGTGGAGTGTACAGATTAAGGTTGGCCTATGGACAGATACTCCAATCTCCGCTGTGGAGCTTTGCAGCTCCTTCAGGGTTGTCTTTGATCTCTTTGTTGCCTCTCTGATTTATTAATGCCCTCCTTGCCTGGTCTGTGAGTTTTGGTGGGTGGCCCTCTCTTGACAGGTTTGTTGTGGTGCCATATTCATTCCATTTTTTAATAATGGAATGTTCAAAGTTTAGGATATTTTTTTAGAACCCAACCCTGATCTGTACTTCTCCACAACTTTGTCCCTGACCTGTTTGGAGAGCTCCTTGGTCTTCGTGGTGCCGCTTGCTTGGTGATGCCCCTTACTTAGTGGTGTTGCAGACTCTGGGGCCTTTCAGAACAGGTGTAGATATAATGAGATCATGTGACAGATCATGTGACACTTAGATTGCACACAGGTGGACTTCATTTAACTAGCAAAGGGGGTGAATACGTATGCAAGCACCACTTTTCTGTTTAGAATGTTTTTGAATTTTAAAACTTCTGTTCTGCAGTATTGAGTAGCTTGGTTGAATAAGGTGCCCAGAGTAAACGGTCTGCTCCTCAGTCTCAGTTGCTAATATATGCATATCATTATTAGTATTGGATAGAAAACACTCTGAAGTTTCTAAAACTGTTTGAATAATGTCTATGAGTATAACATATTGCAGGCAAAAACCCGAGAAGATCAAAACAGGAAGTGAGAAATCTGAGGTTGGTAGATTTTCAACACAGTTCCAATTGAAATCCCATTGAGATATGAATGAAGTTGCACTTCCCAGGGCTTCCACTAGATGTCAACCATCTATAGAAATTTGAATGAGGCTTCTACTGTGTTGTGGGACTGAATAAGAGCAGAATGAGCCATGTGTCTGGCAGTCAGCCATTTCCTGGTCACACTCATTCCACATGATATCCACTTGCGTTCCTTTGCTCCTCAAGACACAAAGGAATTCTCTGGTTGGAACTTTATTGAAGATTTATGATAAGAACATCCTAATGATTGATTGTGTACCTAGTTTGAAATGTTTCTTCGACCTGTAATATAACTTTTTGAAGTTTTTGTCCGAAGTAACCAGAACGAGCGTTTGGATATGTATACCAAACGCTCTAACAAAAGGAGGTATTTGGACATAAATTATGGACATTATCGAGCAAAACAAACATTAATGTGGACAGGGGATTCCTGGGAGTGCATTCTGATGATCATCAAAGGTAAGGGAATATTTATCATGTCATTTCTGGTTCTGTTGACTCCAACATGGCGGCTATTTTGACTATTGTTCTGAGCGCCGTCTCAGATTATTGAATGGTTTGCTCTTTCCGTAAAGTTAAAAAAAAATCTGACACAGCAGTTGCATTAAGGAGAGGTATATCTATAATTCCATGTGTATAACTTGTAATCATGTGTATAACTTATAATCATCTACATTTATGATGAGCATTTCTGTTGAATCGATGTGGCTATGCAAAATCACTGGATGTTTTTGGAACTAGTGAATTTAATGCGCCAATGTAAACTCAGATTTTGTTATAAATATGAACTTTATCAAACAAAACATACATGTATTGTGTAACATGAAGACCTATGAGTGTCATCTGATGAAGATCATCAAAGGTTAGTGATATATTTTATCTCTATTTGTGCTTTTTGTGACTCTGGCTGGAAAATCTTTGGCTGGAAAAATGGCTGTGTTTTTCTGTCGCTTGGTGGTGACCTAACATAATCGTTTGTGGTGCTTTTGCTGTAAAGCATATTTGAAATCGGACACTGTGGTCGGATTAACAACAAGCTTACCTTTAAAATGGTATGATATACATGTATGTTTGAGGAATTTTAATTATGAGATTTCTGTTGTTTTTTGAATTTGGCACCTTGCACTTTCACTGGCTGTTGTCATATCATCCCGTTAACGGGATTTCTGCCCTAAGAAGTTTTTAAGAAATAAGACATTTTTAATATTTCACTTCACCAAATTGGAGCATTTTGTTTATGTTCATTACATGAAATCCAAATAAACATCTATTTAAATTACAGTTTGTAATGCAAAAACATAGGAAAAACGCCAAGGGGGATGAAAGTTTTTACAAGGCACTGTACATATCCCTACATCCTACCATAGGCCTACCTATCTACACTACATATCCCTACATCCTACCGTAGGCCTACCTATCTACACTACATATACCTACATCCTACCGTAGGACTACCTATCTACACTACATGTAACAATCTACCATAGGCCCACCTATCCACACTACATGTAACAATCTACTGTAGGCCTACCTATCTACACTACATGTAACAATCTACCGTAGGCCTACCTATCTACACTACATGTAACAATCTACTGTAGGCCTACCTATCTACACTACATATCCCTACATTCTACGGTAGGCCTACCTATCCACACTACATGTAACAACCTACTATAGGCCTACCTATCTACACTACATGTAACAATCTACTGTAGGCCTACCTATCTACACTACATATCCCTACATCCTACCGTAGGCCTACCTATCTACACTACATGTAACAATCTACTGTAGGCCTACCTATCTACACTACATGTAACAATCTACTGTAGGCCTACCTATCTACACTACATGTAACAATCTACCGTAGGCCTACCTATCTACACTACATGTAACAATCTACCGTAGGCCTACCTATCTACACTACATGTAACAATCTACTGTAGGCCTACCTATCTACACTACATATCCCTACATCCTACCGTAGGCCTACCTATCTACACTACATGTAACAATCTACTGTAGGCCTACCTATCTACACTACATGTAATAATCTACCGTAGGCCTACCTATCAACACTACATGTCACAATCTACTGTAGGCCTACCTATCTACACTACATTTAACAATCTACTGTAGGCCTACCTATCTACACTACATGTAACAATCTACTGTAGGCCTACCTATCTACACTACATATCCCTACATCCTACGGTAGGCCTACCTATCTACACTACATGTAACAATATACCGTAGGCCTACCTATCTACACTACATATCCCTACATCCTATCGTAGGCTTACCTAGCTACACTACATGTAACAATCTACTGTAGGCCTACCTATCTACACTACATGTAACAATCTACTGTAGTCCTACCTATCTACACTACATGTAACAATCTACCGTAGGCCTACCTATCTACACTACATATCCCTACATCCTAACGTAGGCCTACCTATCTACACTACATGTAACAATCTACTGTAGACCTACCTATCTACACTACATGTAACAATCTACTGTAGGCCTACCTATCTACACTACATGTAACAATCTACTGTAGGCCTACCTATCTACACTACATGTAACAATCTACTGTAGGCCTACCTATCTACACTACATATCCCTACATTCTACGGTAGCCCTACCTATCCACACTACATGTAACAACCTACAATAGGCCTACCTATCTACACTACATGTAACAATCTACTGTAGGCCTACCTATCTACACTACATATCCCTACATCCTACCGTAGGCCTACCTATCTACACTACATGTAACAATCTACTGTAGGCCTACCTATCTACACTACATGTAACAATCTACTGTAGGCCTACCTATCTACACTACATGTAACAATCTACCGTAGGCCTACCTATCTACACTACATGTAACTACTGTATCTACTACACTACATATCCCAATCCTACTGTAGGCCTACCTATCTACACTACATGTAACAATCTACTGTAGGCCTACCTATCTACACTACATGTAACATCCTACCGTAGGGCCTACCTATCTACACTACATGTAACAATCTACTGTAGGCCTACCTATCTACACTACATGTAACAATCTACTGTAGGCCTACCTATCTACACTACATGTAACAATCTACTGTAGGCCTACCTATCTACACTACATGTAACAATCTACTGTAGGCCTACCTATCTACACTACATGTAACAATCTACTGTAGGCCTACCTATCTACACTACATGTAACAATCTACTGTAGGCCTACCTATCTACACATGTCCCTACATCCTCCCTACCTATCCTACATTTAACAATCTACTGTAGGCCTACCTATCTACACTACATGTAACAATCTACTGTAGGCCTACCTATCTACACTACATTTAACAATCTACTGTAGGCCTACCTATCTACACTACATGTAACAATCTACTGTAGGCCTACCTATCTACACTACATATCCCTACATCCTACGGTAGGCCTACCTATCTACACTACATGTAACAATCTACTGTAGGCCTACCTATCTACACTACATGTAACAATCTAACTGTAGGCCTACTACACTATCCTACTGTAGGCCTACCTATCTACACTACATGTAACAATCTACTGTAGGCCTACCTATCTACACTACATGTAACACATCTACTGTAGGCCTACCTATCTCCTACGGCCCTACCTATCTACACTACATGTAACAATCTGCAACGTAGGCCTACCTATCTACACTACATGGCCTACTGTAGGCCTACCTATCTACACTACATATCCCTACATCCTACGTAGGCCTACCTATCTACACTACATGTAACAATCTACTGTAGGCCTACCTATCTACACTACATATCCCTACATCCTACCGTAGGCCTACCTATCTACACTACATGTAACAATCTACTGTAGGCCTACCTATCTACACTACATCCCTAACATCCTACTGTAGGCCTACCTATCTACACTACATGTCCCTAATCCTACCGTATCTATCTACACTACATGTAACAATCTACTGTAGGCCTACCTATCTACACTACATGTATCACATCTACCACATATCCCTACATCCTACCGCCCTACCTATCTACACTACATGTAACAATCTACTGTAGGCCTACCTATCTACACTACATGTAACAATCTACTGTAGGCCTACCTATCTACACTACATGTAACAATCTACTGTAGGCCTACCTATCTACACTACATGTAACAATCTACAGGCCTACCTATCTACACTACATGTAACAATCTACTGTAGGCCTACCTATCTACACTACATGTAACAATCTACTGTAGGCCTACCTATCTACACTACATATCCCTACATCCTATCGTAGGCCTACCTATCTACACTACATGTAACAATCTACTGTAGGCCTACCTATCTACACTACATGTAACAATCTACTGTAGGCCTACCTATCTACACTACATGTAACAATCTACTGTAGGCCTACCTATCTACACTACATATCCCTACATCCTACCGTAGGCCTACCTATCTACACTACATGTAACAATCTACCGTAGGCCTACCTATCTACACTACATATCCCTACATCCTACATGTACACTACATGTAACAATCTACTGTAGGCCTACCTATCTACACTACATGTAACAATCTACTGTAGGCCTACCTATCTACACTACATGTAACAATCTACTGTAGGCCTACCTATCTACACTACATATCCCTACATCCTACGGCCTACCTATCTACACTACATGTAACAATCTACTGTAGGCCTACCTATCTACACTACATGTAACAATCTACTGTAGGCCTACCTATCTACACTACATGTAATCTAATCTACATCCTACGTAGGCCTACCTATCTACACTACATGTAACTAATCCCTACCCCATCGTAGGCCTACCTATCTACACTACATGTAACAATCTACCTGTAGGCCTACCTATCTACACTACATGTAACAATCTACTGTAGGCCTACCTATCTACACTACATGTAACAATCTACTGTAGGCCTACCTATCTACACTACATGTAACAATCTACTGTAGGCCTACCTATCTACACTACATATCCCTACATCCTACCGTAGGCCTACCTATCTACACTACATGTAACAATCTACCGTAGGCCTACCTATCTACACTACATGTAACAATCTACTGTAGGCCTACCTATCTACACTACATATCCCTACATCCTACCGTAGGCCTACCTATCTACACTACATGTAACAATCTACTGTAGGCCTACCTATCTACACTACATGTCCCTAATTCACCCTAGGCCTACCTATCTACACTACATGGCCTACCTATCTACACTACATGTAACAATCTACCATAGGCCTACCTATCTACACTACATGTAACAATCTACTGTAGGCCTACCTATCTACACTACATGTAACAATCTACTGTAGGCCTACCTATCTACACTACATGTAACAATCTACTGTAGGCCTACCTATCTACACTACATGTAACAATCTACCGTAGGCCTACCTATCTACACTACATATCCCTACATCCTACCGTAGGCCTACCTATCTACACTACATGTAACAATCTACTGTAGGCCTACCTATCTACACTACATGTAACAATCTACTGTAGGCCTACCTATCTACACTACATGTAACAATCTACTGTAGGCCTACCTATCTACACTACATGTAACAATCTACCGTAGGCCTACCTATCTACACTACATGTAACAATCTACTGTAGGCCTACCTATCTACACTACATGTAACAATCTACTGTAGGCCTACCTATCTACACTACATGTCTACAACAATCCTACTGTAGGCCTACCTATCTACACTACATGTCTACTGTAGGCCTACCTATCTACACTGTACATGTAACAATCTACTGTAGGCCTGGGAGGATATCTACACTACATGTAACAATCTCACCTCCCTACCTATCTACACTACATGTAACAATCTACTGTATGCCTACCTATCTACACTACATATCCCTACATCCTATAACCTACTGTCTACACTGCATGTAACTCTACTGTGGCCTACCTATCTACACTCATATCTTCCTACTGACAGGCCTACCTATCTACCTACATGTAACAATCTGACTACACTAATGTAACAATCTACTGTCCTACTTCAAAGGTTCACTACCTATCTACACTGTGTAACAATCCTGTATACACTAAAATCTACTGTAGGCCTTTCTACTACAGACAATCTACTAGATTTCTACAACGTACATAAGGCACTATCTACACTACTTCAAAGGCACTAATTTGTGAAAACTGTATAGGCTAAATCTACAATACATGTAACCTACCAGGCTACATACTATCTCTAGAGACTACTGAGCTGGGATCCGGTAACCTCATGCTTAGTTTTATTGTTAGTTACAACTACTACTGTAGGCCTACCTATATACAATACATCTCCTACCTACCTATCTGTACATGTAACAATCTACTGTAGGCCTACCTATCTACACACTACATCCCATCCCTACATCTACCCCTACCTATCTACACTACATGTAACAATCTACTGTAGGCCTACCTATCTACACTACATGTACAATCTACCCTACCTATCTACACTACATGTAACCTACTGTAGGCCTACCTATCTACACTACATCTCCCTACATCCTACTGTAGGCCTACCTATCTACACTACATGTACAATCTACTGTAGGCCTACCTATCTACACCTACTGTAGGCCTACCTATATACAATACATCTCCCTACAACCTACTGTAGGCCTACCTATATACAATACATCTCCCTACAACCTACTGTAGGCCTACCTATATACAATACATCTCCCTACAACCTACTGTAGGCCTACCTATATACAATACATCTCCCTACAACTGTAGGCCTACCTCTACACTACATGTACTACTGTAGGCCTACCTATCTACACTACATATACATCTCCGTAGGCCTACCTATCTACACTACATGTAACAATCTACTGTAGGCCTACCTATCTACACTACATGTAACAACCTACTGTAGGCCTACCTATCTTACATATCTCATGGTGTGATCCTACTGTGCAGGCCACTAGGGAACTACATGTATCAAATCAACTCCCTATCTACACTACATGCATTGTTTCTACACTACATGTTACACTACTGTTGGCCTATTCTGAAACATACACATCTCTGGATGATGAGTTCCAGGTCAGTAACAATCTAACAACAAACATGTTCTAGTATTGATGACTGTATCCACTTGTCATAATCTACCGAGGCCTAAATCTACACTACATGTAACAATCTAGAGGCCTACCTATCTACACTACATGTAACAATCTACTGTAGGCCTACCTATCTACACTACATGTAACAATCTACTATAGGCCTAACCTATCTACACTAAATGTCCCTACTCAAGTCAATCAAATCAATCATACCTATCTACACTACATGTATTTAATAAAGTAGGCCTACCTATCACTACATGTCACAAAGTGCTGTACATGAGGCCTAAACACTACATGTAAAATCACTGGGTGGCCTACCTATCCACACTACATGTAACAGAACATGGCCAATCTACACTATGTTCTACACTAATGTATCTACACTACATGTAACAATGACCAGCAGGCCTACCTATCTACACTACATGTAACAAAGTAGGCCTAATCTACCCAATCTACCAAATCTACACTACATGTAAAATCTACTTAGGCCTACCTATCTAAAATCTACTGTAGGCCTACCTATCTACACTACATGTAACAATCTACTGTAGGCCTACCTATCTACACTACATGTAACAATCTACTGTAGGCCTACCTATCTACAAGTACATGTAACAATCTAAAAGTATTTGATTTATCTACAAATAACAATACTGTAACCTATCAACTACATGTCCCTATAACCTACTGTACATGTCTCTATGTGTGGGAGGATTCACTTCCCCGGCCTCACCTCCTCTGCCATGTCATCGGCTGGCAGCAAAAAGAGCACAGAGTTCTTAAGGCTGTTTTCACAAAATGATATTTTACTGACAGACAAGAGATTTTGAACGACATAACACTTCCTCTTCAAAGGCACTAATTTGTGAAAACTGTATAGGCTAAAACGTTTTGGTGCGTTCGTAATGTAGCCTAGAGACGGAGCTGGGAGTCCGGTCCTCATGCTTCTCACAACTACTACTGTAGGCCTACCTATATACAATACATCTCCCTACCACCTACTGTAGGACCTACCTATATACAATACATCTCCCTACCACCTACTGTAGACATACCTTTACAATACCTATAACCTACTGGGCATACCTATATACACTACAGACTCCCTATCCTATTTACCTAGATCTCCCTACCAACCTACTGTAGGCCTACCTATATACAATCAACAACCTACTGTAGGCCTACCTATATACAATTCATCTCCCTACAACCTACTGTAGGACCTACCTATATACAATACATCTCCCTACAGACTACTGTAGGCCTACCTATATACAATACATCTCCCTACAACCTACTGTATGCCTACACTACATGTACCAACCTACTGTAGACCTAAAGTCTTGGAAAGGCTCATGGTGTGAACTGTGCAGACACTAGGGAAGAGAGCTATGTATCAAATCAACTCCCAAGCATTGTTTAAGTGAGAGTTACACTTGTTGGCCTATTCTGAAGATACACATTCTGGAGATGAGTTCCAGGTCAGAGAATAACAACAAACATGTTCTAGTATTGATGACTGTATCCACTTGTCATACTTGAGTAAATGTAAAGATAATAGAAAATGACTCAAGTCAATCAAATCAATCATATGTATTTATAAAGCCCTAACCATCAGCTGATGTCACAAAGTGCTGTACAGAAACCCACAAACAGCAAGTAAAACAGGGTGGAGATTAATAACAGAACATGGCCAAGATGTTCAAATGTTCATAGATGACCAGCAGGGTCAAAAAAGGTCAAGTAAAAGTCACCCAGTAAAATCCCACTTGAATAAAAGTCTAAAAGTATTTGGTTTTAAATATACTTAAGTATCAAAAGTAAATGTAATTGATAAAATATACTTTAAGCATCAAAAGCAAAAATAAAAGTATTAATGATTTCAAAGTCCTTATATAAAGCAAACCAGAGGGTACAATTGTATTGTATTTTATTTATTTACGGATAGCCAGGGGCACACTCCAACACTTAGACATAATTTACAGATAGCCAGGGGCACACTCCAACACTCAGACATCATTTACAGATAGCCAGGGGCACACTCCAACACTTAGACATCATTTACAGATAGCCAGGGGCACACTCCAACACTCAGACATAATTTACAGATAGCCAGGGGCACACTCCAACACTTAGACATCATTTACAGATAGCCAGGGGCACACTCCAACACTCAGACATAATTTACAGATAGCCAGGGGCACACTCCAACACTCAGACATAATTTACAGATAGCCAGGGGCACACTCCAACACTTAGACATAATTTACAGATAGCCAGGGGCACACTCCAACACTCAGACATAATTTACAGATAGCCAGGGGCACACTCCAACACTTAGACATAATTTACAGATAGCCAGGGGCACACTCCAACACTCACTTAGACATAATTTACAGATAGCCAGGGCACACTCCAACACTTAGACATAATTTACAGATAGCCAGGGGCACACTCCAACACTTTGACATAATTTACAGATAGCCAGGGGCACACTCCAACACTTAGACATCATTTACAGATAGCCAGGGGCACACTCCAACACTCAGACATCATTTACAGATAGCCAGGGGCACACTCCAACACTCAGACATCATTTACAGATAGCCAGGGGCACACTCCAACACTTAGACATATTTTACAGATAGCCAGGGGCACACTCCAACACTCAGACATAATTTACAGATAGCCAGGGGCACACTCCAACACTTAGACATCATTTACAGATAGCCAGGGGCACACTCCAACACTCAGACATAATTTTCAGATAGCCAGGGGCACACTCCAACACTCAGACATAATTTACAAAGGAAGCATGTGTTTAGTGAGACCCCCAATCAAAGGCAGTAGGGATAACCAGACATGTTCTCTTATATATAAATAATAAAGTAAGGTACAGATACCCCCAAAAAAACAAATTAAGTAGTACTTTCAAGTATTTTTACTCAAGTAATTTTCACCACTGGTGACAGTTCAATCCCTGCAACAGCTTCATGATACATCGCATCCCATGAGAGACAGAGGGGATTTCCACAGAACACCTTCATTTGGATAGCCACTCTAGCTTCGTCCTCATTTGGGTGCTAGCAAGCAGGCTAGTTCGTGCTAGGTATGCTAGGTATAGCTGGAAGCTATAGTGAGCTTTGATTGGTCACTGTCAGTGCATTTCCACATAACACGTTCGGGGAGATGAAACACCGAAACCCCATTCATTTTCAACGGAGGTCAGCTAAGTGGCCGAGGGGACCATTGGGTGTTGCGGGCATTGGCGAGGGAGCGTGAACAGGGCGGGACCAACGTTGGGGAAAGCTGTTGACCAATCAATGCTTATCATGGCTTCCAGACCCTACTGGATTGGCTGTTGATACCTTGCATTACCTAGCCTGCTTGCTAGCTCCCACATGAGGGTGAAGCTAGAGTGGCTATCCAAATTATCGTGTTACACTACATTACCAAATGTTCATGGACACCTGCTCATCGAACATCTCATTCCAAAATCATGTGCGTTAATATGGAGTTGGTGCCCCCCTTTGCTGCTATAACAGCCTCCTCTCTTCTAGGAAGGCTTTCTACTAGATGTTGGAACATTGCTGCGGGGACTTGATTCCATTCAGCCACAAGAGCATTAGTGAGTTCAGGGACTGATTTTGGGCGATTAGGCCTGGCTCGCAGTCGGTGTTACAATTCGTCCCAAAGGTTGGACTAGTAACCGAAAGGTTGCAAGTTCGAATCCCCGAGCTGGCAAGGTACAAATCTGTCGTTCTGCCCCTGAACAGAAAATAAGAATTTGTTTTTTAACTGACTTGCCTAGTTAAATAAAGGTAAAAAAAAAAAAAAACATTGATCTTGACAAACCATTTCTGTATGGACCTCACTTTGTGCACAGGGGCATTGTCATACTGAAACAGGAAAGGGCCTTCCCCAAACTGTTGCCACAAAGTTGGATGCACAGAATCATCTAAGATTTCACTTCACTGGAACTAAGGGGCCTAGCCTGAACCATGAAAAACCTCATCCACCAAACTTTACAGTTGGCATTGTGCATTGGTGCAGCTAACATTCTTCTGGCATCCGCCAAACACAAATTATATCCTTTACCCCCTCAACACCTCACCCTCTCTAACCATTATATCCTTTACCCCCTCTCCCACTCAACCCATCACGCTCTCTAACCATTATATCCTTTACCCCCTCACCCTCTCTAACCATTATATCCTTTACCCCCTCTCCCCCTCAACACCTCATCCTTTCTAACCATTATATCCTTTACCCCCTCTCCCCCTCAACACCTCACCCTCTCTAACCATTATATCCTTTACCCCCTCTCCCCCTCAACCCTCACCCTCTCTAACCATTATATCCTTTACCCCCTCTCCCCCTCAACACCTCATCCTTTCTAACCATTATATCCTTTACCCCCTCTCCCCCTCAACACCTCACCCTCTCTAACCATTATATCCTTTACCCCTCTCCCCTTCAATCCCTCACCCTCTCTAACCCATCTACCCCTTCTCCCCCTCTAACCATTATATCCTCTTCCCCCTTTGTCTCCTCTACCCCTAACCCTTCTACCCCCCTACCCCCGCTATCCTCTACCTCTCTCTCCTTCTACCCTTCTTAACACATTCCCGGTATTTATGATGTTCAAGACGATCAAGGGGATAGGCTCGTTGTGGAGCAGTAGGCTAATGCCTGTTCGTACGGCAACTCCTCACATTTCAGTTCGTTCTTCCAAGTCTAATTTAAGTTTGGCTACTATAGGGAGGTGGTGGGTTCATATACCTTCTGCCAAAAGGCTACTGTTCAATTCCACTAAAATGATCAAGGCATGAGACTTAATGCAATTTTGTAATCCATGTTTTGGAGGGTTCGCAAAGAGACGCAGCATACAGGAGCTCAGTAAATGTCACTTTGATCATTCTCTAGTCTATGAGAAACCACCATCTCAATCAGCTCATGTGACAGACACAAATATATAGACACAATGGTCAGTGGTCCATCATGACAAATCAACTTACACTCCTAAAATGTATTGAATTTATACTTGTAATAATTTTTATTTATTGGGAAATATAACATCGTAAAAGGCCCATTTGGATTTAATGTAAAATACAGTAAAAGTTGATTAAATCACAATAGCACATTATAAAAAAAAAAAAAAAAATTTAAACAAACATTTTAGAGGCTAGATGTTAAATAAATACTTTTTGTTCGGCTCGCCTCATGATAATGGCCATTTTCAGTGGCAACACTTGAGGGGATTATTCGACTCATAAAGTCATAAATCATTTAGGTTATGATCATATACTGTGGCTTTCCAACCCTTACTTGACTTATCTGATCAATATTGAGAGTTCACTTGATGTCTTCCATCTGAATTCAATCAGCTTTTTTTCCCTCACTCTTGTCAATGCTGGTTTTTAATCTAAGATTAATTTCATGAAATACAATAGTAGGGCAATTGCTCTGATCAAAGTTCAGGCCACTCTTTTGTTTTGGAAGGGTGCTTGTTGTGGAAGATTTCCTAAATGAAAGCGAATGCGTTCACGGGAGTTTGGCCAATTAAGAACATAAAAATAAAAATATATATATTGACCGACATTGATATTGGTTGCAGGAGATACACATTAAGGCTCATGAATATGCACGAGACAACTGTTCAGAGCATAGGCTATCAAACGCATATTAATTATCGTTGTGAGTCTGGAGATGTGATCACTTTTCCCAACATCAATCCCAATATGGATGCAGTTGTAAGTCATTGCTAAAGCACCCACAATGCCTTGGTGGTAACTCGCCTGAGGTTGTGGATAATTACTCTGTGGCAGACCTCACCTGAATACCTCTCCCGCATCCCAGCACAAACTCACACAGACACACACACACGCGCGTTCGGCGCATCAGTAAAGCCAAGGTGCTGCTTCGTGCCCGGGCCTAGCGTCCACAGGGGAGAAATGTTAAACTCATTTCTGACCCACGCTGTGGCGGTGTTAATTGCCCTCCTGAGTTAGCAGAATTTTCAGGGTAAAGGTTCTATCCTTGATGTATCAGCACACTAGCCACCAGTGACTGATTCTTTCAACTCCGGCGTGTTCCATGCATATCCTATATCTCATTAAACACTGGAGGGGGGGGGGGGGTGGAACACAGACACATGCACATCTCATGCGCGCACACACAGGCACGCACACACACACATACAAACACAGGCTTTTGACTTCCGATGTTGGAGATCAAAGACATTCCAACTAAGTGGTAATTAATACTGTTTGGGAGAGTATGGTTGTGGCTCAAATGTCCCTGTCAAGTGCATTAGTTTTGACCAGAGCCCCGGGCTCTGATGTTGTCTGGAATGGACTGTTTCTTTCATTGCTTTGAAGTTAGCCCGAAAGCAGATTTGATGAGAGACCTGACGCCTACACATGTTATAAGAGAGCTTCCGGGCAGAGGCAGATCATGTTGTGTGTGTGTGTGTGTGTGTGTGTGTGTGTGTGTGTGTCTCGTCTGTGCTGACCGGTTGATGTACTCATTCACACCATGCCTTCCCAGCTGAAACGGAAATCACTGAGCCCACAAAAACAACTGTCCATGAGGAGGAATATTTGACGAGGCCTCAGTGGAAGGTGTGGTATTAACAGACAAGACCATTGTGTGTTGACTGGGCATCATGTCTCCTAGGCCAACTAAAGGATCAATTGATGTTGTTTGACACTGCCACAACTTAATATGTGAAATTTCAAATCATATTATATTGGTCACATACACATGGTTAGCAAATTGTTACGCACTTCTAGGAGTAGTGGGTGCGGAGTCAGGCGCAGAGAGCAGAGGGTAAAGGACAATCGTGTTTATTCCGGCACAGGAAAATGGCCAAAATACCAAGCATAGAAAATGCCCGGCCCAAAAACAGGACCCAAACAGTCCGGAGAAAACAAGAAATTAACACAACCACAAACATGAACAGAGGAACGAGCCTGCACAACAGCAGGTGGGCATAACCGGCTTAAATAGCCCTAACTAAAACCTAAACAAGAAACAGGTGAAAGCAATACAGACATAACCAACAGAAAAGGAAAAGGGGATCGGTGGCAGCTAGTAGACCAGTGACGACAACCGCCGAGAGCCGCCCGAACAGGAAGAGGAGCCACCTTCGGTGGCAGCTAGTAGACCGGTGACGATGACCGCCGAGCGCCGCCCGAACAGGAAGAGGAGCCACCTTCGGTGGCAGCTAGTAGACCGGTGACGACGACCGCCGAGCGCCGCCCGAACAGGAAGAGGAGCCACCTTCGGTGGCAGCTAGTAGACCGGTGACGACGACCGCCGAGCGCCGCCCGAACAGGAAGAGGAGCCACCTTCGGTGGCAGCTAGTAGACCGGTGACGACGACCGCCGAGCGCCGACCGAACAGGAAGAGGAGCACCTTCGGTGGCAGCTAGAAGACCGGTGACGACGACCGCCGAGCGCCGACCGAACAGGAAGAGGAGCCACCTTCGGTGGAAGTCGTGACACAGATGTTAATGCACATGGTTAGCAGATGTTAATGCACATGGTTAGCAGATGTTAATGCGAGTGTAACGAAATGCTTGTGCTTCTAGTTGCAGTAATATCTAACAAGTAATCTAACAATTCCCCAACAACTACCTAATACACACAAATGTAAAGGGATGGAATAGGAATATGTACATATAAATATATGGATGAGCGATGGCCCGAGCGGCATAGGCAAGATGCAATAGATGTATAAGATATATACATATGAGATGAGTAATGTAAGATATGTAAACATTATTAAAGTCATGTTATTATTATTTTATTTATTTATTTTTATTTCACCAGGTAGGCTAGTTGAGAACAGGTTCTCATTTGTAACTGCGACCTGGCCCAGATAAAGCAAAGCAGTGTGACACAGACAACAACACAGAATTACACATGGAGTAAACAATAAACAAGCCAATAACACAATAAACAAGTCAATGACACAGTAGAAAAAAATAAAGTCTATATACATTGTGTGCAAAAGGCATGAGGAGGTAGGCAATAAATAGACCATAGGAGCGAATAATTACAATTTAGCAAATTAACACTGGAGTGATAAATGAGCAGATGATGATGTGCAAGTAGAGGTACTGGTGTGCAATAGAGCAGAAAAGTAAATAAAAATAAAACAGTATGGGGATGAGGTAGGTAAATTGGGTGGGCTATTTACAGATGGACTATGTACAGCTGCAGCGATCAGTTAGCTGTTCAGATAGCTGGTGTTTAAAATTGGTGAGGGAAATAAAAGTCTCCAACTTCAGCGATTTTTGCAATTCGTTCCAGTCACTTGCAGCAGAGAACTGAAAGGAAAGGCGGCCAAAGGAGGTGTTGGCTTTGGGGATGACCAGTGATATACCTGCAGGAACGCGTGCTACAGGTGGGTGTTGTTATCGTGACCAGTGAGCTGAGATAAGGTGGAGCTTTACCTAGCATAGACATAGATGACCTGGAGCCAGTGGGTCTGGCGACGAATATGTAGCGAGGGCCAGCCGACTAGAGCATACAGCAGTGGTTAATCTACAGCATTTACCTTTAGACCTGAGTAAAGACTGGGCCTTGTGTCAGAATAGCACCCTTATATCAACCTTTAGACCTGAGTAAAGACTGGGCCTTGTGTCAGAATATCACCCTTATATCATCCTTTAGACCTGAGTAAAGACTGGGCCTTGTGTCAGAATATCACCCTGATATCAACCTTTAGACCTGAGTAAAGACTGGGCCTTGTGTCAGAATATCACCCTTATATCAACCTTTAGACCTGAGTAAAGACTGGACCTTGTGTCAGAATATCACCGTTATATCAACCTTTAGACCTGAGTAAAGACTGGGCCTTGTGTCAGAATATCACCGTTATATCAACCTTTAGACCTGAGTAAAGACTCACCTTGTGTCAGACTATCACCGTTATATCAACCTTTAGACCTGAGTAAAGACTGGGCCTTGTGTCAGAATATCACCCTTATATCAACCTTTAGACCTGAGTAAAGACTGGGCCTTGTGTTAGAATATCACCGTTATATCAACCTTTAGACCTGAGTAAAGACTGGGCCTTGTGTTAGAATATCACCGTTATATCAACCTTTAGTTATATCAACCTTTAGACCTGAGTAAAGACTGGGCCTTGTGTTAGAATATCACCGTTATATCAACCTTTAGACCTGAGTAAAGACTGGGCCTTGTGTCAGAATATCACCCTTATATCAACCTTTAGACCTGAGTAAAGACTGGGCCTTGTGTCAGAATATCACCCTTACATCAACCTTTAGACCTGAGTAAAGACTGGGCCTTGTGTCAGAATATGACCCTTATATCAACCTTTAGACCTGAGTAAAGACTGGGCCTTGTGTCAGAATTTCACCGTTATGACAACCTTTAGACCTGAGTAAAGACTGGGCCTTGTGTCAGAATATCAACCTTATATCAACCTTTAGACCTGAGTAAAGACTGGGCCTTGTGTTAGAATATCACCGTTATATCAACCTATAGACCTGAGTAAAGACTGGGCCTTGTGTCAGAATATCACCCTTATATCAACCTTTAGAACTGAGTAAAGACTGGGCCTTGTGTCAGAATATCACCCTTATATCAACCTTTAGAACTGAGTAAAGACTGGGCCTTGTGTTAGAATATCACCCTTATATTAGCTTGTAAGCAGGAATCAGGAGGATATAATTATGATCAGATTTGCCAAATGGAGGGCAAGGGAGAGCTTTGTATCCACCTCTGTGGAGTAAAGGTGGTCCCGAGTTGTTTACCCCTCTGGTTGCACATTTAACATGTTGATAGAAATTTGGTGAGACGGATTTAAGTTTGCCTGCATTAAAGTCCCCGGCTACTAGAAGCACCGCCTCTGGGTGAGCGTTTTCCTGTTTGCTTGTCCCCGAATACAGCTCATTCAGTGCGGTCTTAGTGCCAGCATCAGTCTGTCGTGGTATGTAGGCAGCTACGAAGCATAGAGATGAAAACTCTTTAGGTAGATAGTGTGGTCTACAGCTTATCATGAGATACTCTACCTCAGGCAAGCAAAACCTCGAGACTTCCTTAGATATCGTGCAAAAGCTTCTTTTTTTAAACAAAAATACATAGTCCGCCGCCCCTTGTCTTACCAGATGCCGCTGTTCTATCCTGCCGGTGCAGCGTGTAACCAGCCAGCTGTATGTTTATGATGTCGTCGTTCAGCCACGACTCCGTGAAGCATAAGATATTACAGTTTTCAATGTCCCGTTGGTAGTTTAATCTTCCGTGTAGGTCGTCGATTTTTATTTTCCAAAGATTGCACTTTTGCTTGCAGAATGGAAGGAAGTGGGGGTTTATTCAATCGCCTACGAAATCTCAGAAGGCAGCTCGCCCTCTGGCCCCTTTTTCTCCGCCGTCTCCTCACGCAAATGATGGGGATCGGGGGCCTGTTCCCAGGACATCAGTATACGATTCACGTTGGGCTCGTCGGACTCATTAAAGACTAGGTCTTGTGTCACAATATCCCCCTTAAATCAACTTTTACACCTTAGTGAAGACGAGGCCTTACGTCAGAAAATCAACCTACTCTAGCTGGATTATTACTGTTGACATGTCTGGCTTGATGTATTAGCAGGATTATTCCTGTTGACATGTCTGGCTTGATGTGTTAGCAGGAGTATTCCTGTTGACATGTCTGGCTTGATGTATTAGCAGGATTATTCCTGTTGACATGTCTGGCTTGATGTGTTAGCAGGAGTATTCCTGTTGACATGTCTGGCTTGATGTATTAGCAGGAGTATTCCTGTTGACATGTCTGGCTTGATGTATTAGCAGGAGTATTCCTGTTGACATGTCTGGCTTGATATATTAGCAGGATTATTCCTGTTGACATGTCTGGCTTGATGTGTTAGCAGGAGTATTCCTGTTGACATGTCTGGCTTGATGTGTTAGCAGGAGTATTCCTGTTGACATGTCTGGCTTGATGTATTAGCAGGAGTATTCCTGTTGACATGTCTGGCTTGATGTATTAGCAGGAGTATTCCTGTTGACATGTCTGGCTTGATATATTAGCAGCAGTATTCCTGTTGACATGTCTGGCTTAATGTGTTAGCAGGAGTATTCCTGTTGACATGTCTGGCTTGATGTGTTAGCACATGCACACACACACACACACTACACACTGCACACTGCACACGCACACACACACACACACAAACTCAGCAGCATACTACAGATCTGTTGAAAGTTATAATTACAATACAGACATATTATACATGTTATGTTCAGGATCTACATTGTGTGTGTGTGTGTGTGTGTGTGTGTGTGTGTGTGTGTGTGTGTGTGTGTGTGTGCCTCATTTTCAGGCCAATTTTTTTTTATACACGAATTGCACCCGCTGATAAAAAAAATAAATGATAATGATGACTGCTTGCAAAACATCCCAGATGTTTGTAGTCCCCCCCCCCCCCAGGATGAAAGTCAAATACCTGCAGCCCTGAGAGGAATTCCACATAGGAATGTTGGAGCGTCGTGATTCATTCAGAGTTGCTGCTTTTTAATTTGAATTCCGACACATACATACGTTGTATATTGATTGGTATATATATATGAGTATGAGGAACGGGTATGTGCAAGGAACCTGAGATATCACTATTCAGTCGGGTGTCCCTTCAAGGCTTATTGTGGATTCTATTCTACACTGAATTATTAAATGTAATATTTTTCAGTAGCTATGTACAATATATTTTCAGGTGAAACGTATTGTAATTTGATGAGGGTAAGGATACATAGCGGAAGTACATACCACTGTACAGGGTTTGGAGTCAGAAAAAAAGTGAAGTCATTTTGAAATATTCTAGGACGACAATGTCATTCAACGTTTAGTCTAAGCCTGGAGCTTTTTATTGTCTGATTGAATTAATTTAGGAAATCAATTAAAACCCATAGTGGAATCATATTAAATTAATCTGAAAATGTTGTACTTTAAATTCAATCTAAGAGTTTAAGTCATTAACTACTCAATTTAGACTGCAGCTAATCATGTTCCTGTTAATTACACTGCAGATAATTATGTTCCTATTAATTAGACTGCAGCTAATCATGTTCCTGTTAGACTGCAGATAATCATGTTCCTATTAATTAGAGTGCAGATAATCATGTTCCTGTTAGACTGCAGATAATCATGTTCCTGTTAGACTGCAGATAATCATGTTCCTATTAATTAGAGTGCAGATAATCATGTTCCTGTTAGAGTGCAGATAATCATGTTCCTATTAATTAGACTGCAGATAATCATGTTCCTGTTAGACTGCAGATAATCATGTTCCTATTAATTAGAGTGCAGATAATCATGTTCCTGTTAGACTGCAGATAATCATGTTCCTATTAATTATACTGCAGATAATCATGTTCCTGTTAGACTGCAGATAATCATGTTCCTGTTAATTATACTGCAGATAATCATGTTCCTGTTAATTACACTGCAGATAATCATGTTCCTATTAATTAGACTGCAGCTAATCATGTTCCTGTTAGACTGCAGATAATCATGTTCCTATTAATTAGAGTGCAGATAATCATGTTCCTGTTAGACTGCAGATAATCATGTTCCTATTAATTAGAGTGCAGATAATCATGTTCCTGTTAGACTGCAGATAATCATGTTCCTATTAATTAGAGTGCAGATAATCATGTTCCTGTTAGACTGCAGATAATCATGTTCCTATTAATTAGAGTGCAGATAATTATGTTCCTATTAATTAGACTGCAGATAATTATGTTCCTATTAATTAGACTGCAGATAATCATGTTCCTGTTAATTACACTGCAGATAATTATGTTCCTATTAATTAGACTGCAGATAATCATGTTCCTATTAATTAGACTGCAGCTAATCATGTTCCTGTTAGACTGCAGATAATCATGTTCCTATTAATTAGAGTGCAGATAATCATGTTCCTATTAATTAGACTGCAGATAATTATGTTCCTATTAATTAGACTGCAGATAATCATGTTCCTATTAATTAGAGTGCAGATAATCATGTTCCTGTTAGACTGCAGATAATCATGTTCCTATTAATTAGAGTGCAGCTAATCAACTTCCTGTTAATTAGACTGCAGCTAATCATGTTCCTATTAATTAGACTGCAGCTAATCATGTTCCTATTAATTAGACTGCAGATAATCATGTTCCTGTTAATTACACTGCAGATAATTATGTTCCTGTTAATTACACTGCAGATAATTATATTCCTGTTAATTAGACTGCAGCTAATGAACTTCCTGTTAATTAGACTGCAGCTAATCATGTTCCTATTAATTATTATTCAAATGTTTAGCCTTCATAGATTGTAGTGCTCTCAGACTTGAATGTGAGAAGCATTGGAAATTCTGTCTCACTCTCTCTCTCTCTCTCTCTCTCTCTTTCGTGTGTGTGTGTGTGTGTGTGTGTGGTATTTCTTTTTATTAGGGATTTCCATTAGTTCCTGTCAAGGCAGCAGCTGGTCTTCCTGGAGTCCGAACACATTAAGGCACTTACATAAAACAACATATTAAACAGTACGTCATATAACAATTATTAAACAGTACGTCATATAACAATTATTAAACAGTACGTCATAAAACAACATATTAAACAGTACGTCATAAAACAACATATTAAACAGTACGTCATATAACAATTATTAAGCCACAACATATATACCATAAGAAATGTATAATACCGCCATACAACATTATTACAATGCACGTGTTTGTAGAGTGAATTTACTAGCGTAAGTACATATGCATGTATCTGTGCCTGTGTGTGTTTGTTCACAGTCCCTGTTGTACCATAAGGTGTATTTTTATATTTAAAAAAAAATTGGATTCTACTGCTTGCATCGGATACTTGATGTGGAATAGAGTTCCATGTAGTCACGGCTCTATGTAGTACTGTACGAATGCCTAGTCTGTTCTGGACTTGGGGACTGTGAAGAGACCTCTTGTGGCATGTCTTGTGGGGAATGCATAGGTGTCCGAGCTGTTTGCCAGTAGTTTAAACAGACAGCTCGGTGCATTCAACATGTCAATACCTCTCATAAATACAAGTAGTGATGAAGTCAATCTCTCCTCCACTTTGAGCCAGGAGAGATTGACATACAATTTATTAATATTAGCTCTCTGTGTACATCCAAGGGCCAGCTGTGCTGCACTTTGCTGAGCCAATTGCAATTTTCCTAAGTCCATCTTTGTGGCACCTGATGACACAACTGAACAGTGGTCCAGGTGCGACAAAACTAGGGCCTGTAGGACCTGCCTTGTTGATAGTGTTGTTAAGAAGGCAGAGTAGCGCTTTATCAATTAAAAAAAATCTAAAATCAAAATCAAAGTGCTGTACAGAAACCCAGCCTAAAACCCCAAACAGCAAGCAATGCAGGTGTAGAAGCACGGTGGCTAGGATAACTCCCTAGAATGGCCAAAACCTAGGAAGAAACCTAGAGAGGAACCAGGCTATGTGGGGTGGCCAGTCCTCTTCTGGCTGTGCCGGGTGGAGATTATAAACAGAACATGGCCAAGATGTTCAAATGTTCATAAAGAACATGGCCAAGATGTTCAAATGGTCCAATAATAATAAGGCAGAACAGTTGAAACTGGAGCAGCAGCACAGCCAGGTGGACTGGGGACAGCAAGGAGTCATCATTTCAGGTAGTACTGAGGCATGGTCCTAGGGCTCAGGTCCTCCGAGAGAGAGAAAGAAAGAGAGAATTAGAGAGCGCACACTTAAATTCACACAGGACACCGAATAGGACAGGAGAAGTACTCCAGATATAACAAACTGACCCTAGCCCCCCGACACATAAACTACTGCAGGATAAATACTGGAGGCTGAGACAGGAGGGATCAGGACATACTTCTGCCCACCTTAGCTAATATATCAATATGTGTTGACCACGACAGTCACCTCAACTTGCTCAATTTCCACATTATTCATTACAAGATTTAGCTGAGATTTAGGGTTAAGTGAATGATTTGTTACAAATACAATGCTTTGAGTATTTGAAATATTTAGGACTAACTTATTCCTAACTGCAGCTCTTTAAGTGTTTCAGTCATTTCAGTTGCTGTAGGAGCTGACATGTATAGTGTTGAGTCATCCGCATACATAGCCACTCTGGCTTTCCTCAGTGCCAGTGGCATGTCGTTGGTAAAGATTGAAAAAAGTAAGGGGCCTAGACAGCTGCCCTGGGGAATTCCTGATTCTACATGGATTATGTTGGAGAGGCTTCCATTAAAGAACACCCTCTATGTTCTGTTAGACAGGTAACTATTTTTCCACAATATAGCAGGGGGTGTAAAGCCATAACGCAAACGTTTTTCCAGCAGCAGACTATGATCAAAAATGTCAAAAGCTGCACTGAAGTCCAACAAGACAGCCCCCACAATCATTTTATCATCAATTTCTCTCAGCAAATCATCAGTCATTTGTGTGCTTGTTTAATGTCCTTCCCTATAACCTATAACCTCTTGGCGCACCGATCCCTTTAGCTGGATCATTTTCGTCAACATCCTGTGAATCGCCAAATTCAAATTAAATTACTAAAAATATAAAATTTTCATGAAATCACAAGTGCAATACACCAAAAGACAGCCTAACTTGTCGTTAATCCACCCGGTGTGTCAGATTTCAAAAATGATTTATGGTGAAAGCAAACCATGTGATTATGTGAGGACATTTCTCTCAGCAGACAAAACATTACAAACAGCTAGCAGCAAAGTTGGCCACGAAAGTCAGAAAAGTCATAAAATGAATCCCTTACCTTTGATGATCTTCGTATGTTTGCACTCATGAGACTCCCAGTAACACAATAAATGTTTGTTTTGTTCGATAAAGATTATTTTTATATCCAAAAACCTTCATTTGGTTGGCGCGTTTTGTTTAGTAATCCACAGGCTCGTTCAGGTCACGACGGGCAGATGAAAATTCCAAAAAGTATCCCTAAAGTTCGTAGAAACATGTCAGATGTTTTTTATAATCAATCCTCAGGTTGTTTTTACAATAAATAATCAATAATATTTCAACCGGACGGTAGCCTTTTCAGTAGGAGAGAGAGAGAAAAGGTCTTGCTCCAGGCGCATGCACAATTCTGGGGACACCTAGCTATCCACTGGCGCGATGTGATCATTCTCGCTAATTTTTCAGAACAAAAGCCTGAAACTATGTCTAAAGACTGTTCACACCACGTGGAAGCCATAGGGAAAGGAATCTGGTTGATATCCCTTTAAATGGAGGATTGCAATGGAAAAGATACATTTCAGAATAACAGCACTTCCTGGTTGGGTTTTCCTCAGGTTTTCGCCTGCAATATCATGTCTGTTATACTCACAGACAATATTTTGACAGTTTTGGAAACTTTAGTGTGTTTTCTATCCTAATCAGCCAATTATATGCATATTCTAGTTTCTGGGCCTGAAAAATGGGCAGTATATTTTGGGAACGTTTCATATCCAAACATCAAAATACTGCCCCCTTGCTTCAAGAGGTCCCTATAAGCGTCCTGAAAGTCTGTTGAACATTTGTTTACAGTAAAATAGCATTGTATCTGGTATTTTTTTTTCCAGAAGTTAACTAAGAGTTGGTAACAGGCTGATTGGTCGGCCTTTTGAGCCAGTAAAGGGGGCTTTACTTACTATTCTTAGGTAACGGAATGACTTTTGCTTCCCTCCAAGCCTGAGGACACAGCCTTTCTAGTAGGCTTAAGTTGAAGAAATGGCAAATAGGAATGGCAATATCGTCCGCTATTATCCTCAGTTATTTTCCATTCAAATTGTCAGACCCTGGTGGCTTGTCATTGTTGATATACAACAATACTTTTTTCACCTCTTCCACACTGTGTGTGTGTGTGATGGGCATGTTCGTGTGTGTGTGTGTGTGTGTGTGTGTGTGTGTGTGTGTGTGTGTGTGTGTGTGTGTGTGTGTGTGTGTGTGTGTGTGTGTGTGTGTGTGTTCTCAACACAGCACCAGTAAAACCTAGAACAAAACCGAAAAATATAACAACAGTTATAAATGTATAAATGTTTATATATATCTACTCTGTATCTATATAAATATATACATGTTTAGATATATGTACTCTGTGTCCTATATAAATATATACATGTTTAGATATATTAACTATGTGATCAATATAAATATATAAATGTTTAGATATACGTACTCTGTGTTCTATATAAATATATACATGTTTAGATATATTAACTCTGTGATCTATATAAATATATACATGTTTAGATATATGTACTCCGTGTTCTATATAAATATATACATGACTAGAGATATCAACTCTGTAATCTATATAATATATAAATGTTTAGACATATCAACTCTGTGATCTATATAAATATATACATGACTAGAGATATCAACTCTGTGATCTATATAAAGGAGATAGACCTTCATCAGGGGCGGCAGCGTAGCCTAGTGGTTAGAGCGTTGGACTAGTAACCGAAAGGTTGCAAGTTTAAATCCCTGAGCTGACAAGGTACAAATCTGTCGTTCTGCCCCTGAACAGGCAGTTAACCCACTGTTCCCAGGCCGTCATTGAAAATAAGAATTTGTTCTTAACTGACTTGCCTGGTTAAATAAAGGTAAAATAAAATATAAAATAAAATTCTATTTAAATCCAGTCAATTCAGGACGTACACTGTAATTCTACTTCCAAATTGGAATTTGTTTTACTTTCTGAATTCACTGGAATTGAAATGAAGTTTACAACTGCTATTTAGCAAGAAACTGAAATTCAAATTTTTACTTCCGATTGTCTTAATTGCTTTTCCATCATTTGTTGAATATTTGCGTTCTTTATCCAGACAGAAATCAGCGGTGTGTGTTTGTGTCTTAATGAGCAATGTGTTAACAGGCCGCATCACAGCACGCACACACGCACACGCACGCACACGCACGCACGCACGCACACACCCTTCTTCCCCATCCCCTCTCTTCCCCATCCCCTCCCTCCCTCCTATAAAGAAAGAGGGATATGATTATAGTCGAAAAGGGGCCCATCTCTCAGGGTCTGAGGTTACCACGATCAGAAACAGTGACAGGGCACACTGCGAGATATTTCGATTTTAAAGGCTGAACTCATCCTAGTTCAGCACTAGGATCTGGTCCCCTCTCTAGTATTCATTTTGATTTAAAAGGCTAAACTGATCCTAGTTCAGCACTAGGATCTGGTCCCCTCTCTAGTATTCATTTTGATTTAAAAGGCTAAACTGATCCTAGTTCAGCACTAGGATCTGGTCCCCTCTCTAGTATTAATTTTGATTTAAAAGGCTAAACTGATCCTAGTTCAGCACTAGGATCTGGTCCCCTCTCTAGTATTAATTTTGATTTAAAAGGCTAAACTGATCCTAGTTCAGCACTAGGATCTGGTCCCCTCTCTAGTATTAATTTTGATTTAAAAGGCTAAACTGATCCTAGTTCAGCACTAGGATCTGGTCCCCTCTCTAGTATTAATTGTGATTTAAAAGGCTAAACTGATCCTAGTTCAGCACTAGGATCTGGTCCCCTCTCTAGTATTAATTTTGATTTAAAAGGCTAAACTGATCCTAGTTCAGCACTAGGATCTGGTCCCCTCTCTAGTATTAATTTTGATTTAAAAGGCTAAACTGATCCTAGTTCAGCACTAGGATCTGGTCCCCTCTCTAGTATTAATTTTGATTTAAAAGGCTAAACTGATCCTAGTTCAGCACTAGGATCTGGTCCCCTCTCTAGTATTAATTTTGATTTAAAAGGATAAACTGATCCTAGTTCAGCACTAGGATCTGGTCCCCTCTCTAGTATTAATTTTGATTTAAAAGGCTAAACTGATCCTAGTTCAGCACTCCCGCTCTGGGATGCTTTGTGGATAGAATCCCAGGTATGACCTGTGGGCTCCTATGGCATTAAATGTATTTCAAATTATGTTTTTAATGATTTTAACAGTAATTTCAGTTATGTCAATCAAATGGGCTATCAAAACAAAGAAAGTAGCACACTCCATGTATAAACTCCCAGAAATGTAATGGGTATTTACCAACGTTTCAGCATCACTGTGCCTTCTTCGGGGTGATGTCATGAATACTTGAACCAGGTTATGTAGACAAACAGTGCAATTAGTGCAACCAATGACAATAGTGAGGGGTGTGTCGTAATGATTAAGTTGATTAAAATGAGTTAGTGAAATCATGGAGAAATGACGTGTAATGTCAGTGGAAAGATTTGTTGGGAAAAAGATAATAGATATAGTCCTGTTTTTTACAGTATGTCCTGTTGTACTCTGGCGCCATCTAGTGAAAGATGTATGTTATGAAAATATCACCTGAAACAAATGTAAATGACTGTAATCCACATTTTGCCCATCAAACTCAGGTAGACTATATGGTAGACTATATGGTAGACTATATGATTTATCTTCATCAACAGTATTTCCCCCAAAAAATGGTTGCTTAAGATTCTTTGTTTAGAATTCACTTATTGTATTGGCAGATTTGTACAAATTTCAACACAGATTAAAAATGTGATTAAATCAAATCCAATGACTTCAACCAATGAAGGGGGTTCTATTTCACGGGGATTATTCATGTATATAAATCGCAGAAAGACAGAGCTATAAACACTCACAAAATGGTGTCTTTCCTCAAATATGCAACTACGCCGGGGACCACGCAATCAGGTGGGCTTCTCTATTATTTATGGGGATGAACAAAAAAATCAGCAAGGAACGATGGTCTCAGTTTCATCAGTGGGGGCATATGTTACCCCCTCCATCCAAGCACGCACGCACGTGCACACACACACACACACACACACACACACACACACACACACACACACCCTTCTTCCCCATCCCCTCCCTCCCTCCAATAAAGAAAGAGGGATATGATTAGAGTCAAAAAGGGGCCCATCACTCAGGGTCTGAGATCTCTTACATGGTAGAGACCCATCTCTCAGGGTCTGAGACCTCTTACATGGTAGAGGCCCATCTATCATAAGTCTAGGCCCCTCCCCCAGGCTCAGCGCTGCAGGTAGGTGCTAATAAGAATCCCCTCTCAACTCTGGGACACTCTCTCCAAATTAGAAATGATCCCTCGATGGAGGTCACCACAAGGGTCACCACCACCCTCCCTCCCTCCCTCCCTCCCTCCCTCCCTCATCTCTGAAGGGGAGGGGAGGAGACAGGTTAAAACTTCTTAGGGCTGTCAGTGGGACACCTGTCGACCATTTCCGGTGAAATTGGAGGGCGCGCAATTCTAATAAATAATCATACAAATTATGGATATTGAATATTTAGGTACATACAAGTGTCTTATATCAGTTAAAAGCTTAAAGTCTTGTTCATCTAACTGCATTTTGCGATTTACAATAGGCTTTACAGCGACAGCATGCCGTGCGATTGTTTGAGGGCGGCGCCCCATATCAAAATATTTTTCAATCAGCACAGGTTTCATAAAATCACAAATAGCGAATACTTTTTTAAAATCTTCCTCTGATGCAACCCAAGGGGTCACAGCTACAACATGCTTAGTTGTTTTGTGAGATAAAATCCTTCTTTATATCCCAAAAAGTCAGTTTAGTTGGCGCCATCGATTTGAGTAATCCACTCGTTCAACATGCAGAGAAATGAATCCAAAAACTACCGCAAAAATGTGTTAAAACAAGTAAAAATGTGTTTCTATTTAATCCTCAGGTACCCTAAAATATAATTAAAATATAATATTTCATATGAGAAGAAGTATGTTCATTAGAAAGCACAGACTGATTTCCAACTCTGACTCCCAGTACTAAAACTCCAAATTATTCCTCATTTTGGAAGAAACAAACCAGAAAGCTTGAACAAAGACTGTTGACATCTAGTGGAAGCCATAAGAATTGCAATCTGGGAGGTGGAATTGCAAAACAAATTCTGGTTGGTTTGTCTTTGGATTTTCTCCTACCATATCAATTGTGTTATAGTCTCATACATTATTTTAACATTTCTACAAACTTCAAAGTGTTTTCTATCCAATGGTATTAATTATATGCATATCCTGAGTAACAGACAGTTAACTTTGGGCATGTCTGACAGGAAGTGGAGAAAAATAGACCCTAGCCTTAAAGAAGGATTTTTAAGCCTTGAGACAATTGAGACATGGATTGTGTATGTGTGCCATTTAGAGGGTGAATGGGCAAGACAAAATATTTAAGTGCCTTTGACTGGGGTATGGTAGTAGATGCCAGGCACACCGGTTGGTGTCAAGAACTGAAAAGCTGCTGGGTTTTTCACACTCAACAGTTTCCTGTGTGTATCAAGGATGGTCCACCACCCAAAGAACATCCAGGCAACTTGGCACAACTGTTGGAAGCATCCCTGTAGAACGCTTTCAACATCTTGTAGAGTTCATGCCCTGATGAATTGAAGATGTTCAGAGGGCAAAAGGGGGTCCAACTGAATATTAGGAAGTCATTCCTAATGTGTTGTATACTCAGTGTATGTCACTAACAGTTTCTACAAATCGAACCACTAACAGATTGGATTAGTTTAGAAAGAGTATGATTCCTCTCTAAGTTTCTCTAGGTGTCTTCTTCTAGGTTCCTGCCCTTTTCTTAGCCACCGTGCTTCTACACCTGCATTGCTTGCTGTTTGCGGTCTTTAGGCTGGGTTTCTGTTCAGCACTTTGTGACATCGGCGGATTTCAAAAGGTCTTTAGGAATACGTTTGATTGATTGATTGAACTACCTTTGACTTTACTGTGTATCACCATGGATGCATCCCAAATGGCACGCTGTCTCCTATATAGTGCACTAATTATGACCAGGGCCTGATCACAAGTGAAATCAAATCAAATCAAAGTTCATTTGTCACATGCACCGAATACAACAGGTGTAGACTTTACCGTGAAATGCTTACTTACAAGCCCTTAACCAACAATGCAGTTCAAGAAATAGAGAGGTAAGAAAATATTTACCAAATAAACTAAAGTAAAAAATAATAAAAGTAACACAAGAAATGTACTTAACAATAACGAGGCTATATACAGGAAGCACCGCTACCGAGTCAATGTGAGGGGGTAGGGGTTAGTCAAGGTAATATGTAGGTAGGGGTAAAGTGAATATGCATAAATAATAGTGATAGATAATAGATAATAAACAGGAAGTGAACTATGAAGGGAATAAAGTACCACCTGGGACGCAGAACATATCTTCAACGTCTCCCGCCCTGTGTAGCTTCAGGAATGTCTCAGGATGTGTAGCTTCAGGAATGCTTCAGGAATGTCTCAGGATGTGTGGCTTCAGGAATGTCTCAGGATGTGTGGCTTCAGGAATGTCTCAGGATGTGTGGCTTCAGGAATGTATCTGGATGTGTGGCTTCAGGAATGTCTCAGGATGTGTAACTTCAGGAATGTCTCAGGGTGTGTAGCTTCAGGAATGTCTCAGGATGTGTGGCTTCAGGAATGTCTCAGGATGTGTGGCTTCAGGAATGCCTCAGGATGTGTGGCTTCAGGAATGTCTGAGGATGTGTGGCTTCAGGAATGTCTCAGGGTGTGTAGCTTCAGGAATGTCTCAGGATGTGTGGCTTCAGGAATGTCTCAGGATGTGTGGCTTCAGGAATGTCTCAGGATGTGTAACTTCAGGAATGTCTCAGGGTGTGTAGCTTCAGGAATGTCTCAGGATGTGTGGCTTCAGGAATGTCTCAGGATGTGTGGCTTCAGGAATGTCTCAGGATGTGTAACTTCAGGAATGTCTCAGGGTGTGTAGCTTCAGGAATGTCTCAGGATGTGTGGCTTCAGGAATGTCTCAGGATGTGTGGCTTCAGGAATGTCTCAGGATGTGTAGCTTCAGGAATGTCTCAGGATGTGTGGCTTCAGGAATGTCTCAGGATGTGTAGCTTCAGGAATGTCTCAGGATGTGTGGCTTCAGGAATGTCTCAGGATGTGTAGCTTCAGAAATTAAACTGAATGTAGCTGTGGACATATCAATGTAAATGAAACAGATTAATACAGAATCATTTCTCATCTAGTCTCATTGGCAAAGCTTTGAGGTGTTGGCAGTCTGCTTGGTGCAATAAAACCTGTTATTTTACATATACTATGAGATGGGGAAGGCTTGAAGCAAATGGATTCTATAAGCGCACACACACACACACACACACACACACACACACACACACACACACACACACACACACACAGCCACAGCCTCATATGACATCAATTTAACCAGAGCCTCATCCTGTACTCCCCTCTTCTTCCACTGGAGGGTAATGTTTGGTTTAAAATCCTAAAGTTTTCAGACTGGGTATTGTGTAACATTTCTGTTTTGATGAACATCTTAATCATTAAATGCCATTAAATGTCTTAAAAGTTCAGCTACAAAATCCACATTGTTAAACGGCATCAATGAACAAGGTTTTTTATTTTATTTTTATTTACAAACAGCAAATGTATTCTGATGTGATCTCTTTCCAAACACAACATGTATTATGTATATTTCTCCCCCCAACAATCCCAGGCAGTGTATTGTGGCTGTGAATGATGGCCTTTCTGAAGCAGTACCAGTACCAGAGCATTGTATGACCACAGATGATTTTAGGGCTAAAGTGACTTGTTCTTCTCTCCCCAAATAAGCCTTTTGTCTCAAGCCCTTTGAAATTGATGTGAAAAACACAAAATGCTTCAGCTACAGTGTTTAATTAAAGATGCCCACACATTGGAAAGAATTCACAAAAAAAAGTGAGCAAACTGAATGCTAGTGGGCCCTAAACAGAGAGTACACAGTGGCAGAATACCTGACCACTGTGACTGACCCAAATTTAAGAAAAGCTTTGACTATGAACAGACTCAGTGAGCATAGCCTTGCTATTGAGAAAGGCCGCCGTAGGCAGACCTGGCTCTCAAGAGAAGACAGGCTATGTGCTCACTGCCCACAAAATGAGGTGGAAACTGAACTGCACTTCCTAACCTCCTGCCAAATGTATGACAATATTAGAGACACATATTTCCCTCAGATTACACAGATTCACAAAGAATTGGAAAACTACTGGGTGAAATACCACAGTGTGCCATCACAGCAGCAAGATGGGTGACCTGTTGCCACAAGAAAAGGGCAACCAGTGAAGAACAAAGAACATTGTAAATACAACCCATATTTATTTTCTCTTTTGTACTTTCACTATTTGCACATTGTTACAACACTGTATTAAATACATAATATGAACATGTAAATGTCTTTATTATTTGGGAACTTCTGTGAGTGTAATGTTTACTGTTCATTTTTATTGTTTATTTCACCATAGTTTATTAGCTACTTCACTTACTTTGGCAATGTTAAAATGTGTTATATACCATATATTTCCCATGGCAGTAAAGCTCTAGAATTTAATTGAGAGAAAGAGAGAGAAAAGGGAAAGAGAGACAGAAAGAGAGAGAGAAAAAGAAAGAGAGAGAAAAAGAAAGAGAGAGAAAGAGAGAGAAAGAAAGAAAGAGAGAAAGAGAAAGAGAGAGCGCGAGAAAGAAAGAGAGAGAAAGAAAGATTAAGAGAGAGAGAAAGAGAAAGAGAGAGAAAGAAAGGGAGAGAGAAAGAGAAAGAGAGAGACAGAAAAGAGAGAGAGAAAGAAAGAGAGAAAAAAGAGAGAGACATGGGAAGAGAGAGAGGGAGAATGAGAAAGACAGTGGAAGAGAGAGGGAGTGAGAAGAGGGAGCGAGATTGAGAACATTTTTTTAAAGAGAGAAAGAAAAAGAGAAAAAGCTGAGATTCAAGACAAAAACATTTAATACTCCTAGACCGTCAGGGAATTGAAGAAGCCACAATGAATGGTCCCAGGTATTGGCATGGCCATTGGTTTTCTCAGACAGTCACAGACCAATGAATGGTCCCAGATATTGGCATAGCCATTGGTTTTCTCAGACAGTCACAGACCAATGAATGGTCCCAGATATTGGCATAGCCATTGGTTATCTCAGACAGTCACAGACCAATGAATGGTCCCAGATATTGGCATAGCCATTGGTTATCTCAGACAGTCACAGAGTAGACCCATGAATGTGCCGGCTGTCATTTAGCATCTTTGCGGATTTTTGAGTAATGTTTAAAGTGAGCCACGAGACAGGCCCAGCCACTCTTTATCATGCTAATATTTCCCCAACAAAGAGCATCTTTATTTCATACAAAAGATGTCTTCAGGCAGGCCCACAACAAACACAGACACACATGCATCCCTCACAGCTGGTCCTTCTGCATAAGAGCAGTTCTTCAGTGGTACACATTCACACGAACAGCATAATGAGGAAATTCACATACACTGGACAGTCCCCCCAGATATCAATTAACCTTGTTCTTCCATCTCAGCTGCCCAACTGCCCCCTCTTTCACCCCCTAAATGACTGCCCTCAGTTAGTCGACAAAGGACCTCAATGAGAGATCAAGTTCGTGTTCCCAATGACACTCTATTCCCTATAAAGTCCACTTATTTTGACCACATCCTTTTTGGTCCTTCTGGTCAAACGAAGTGGACTATGAATGGAACAGGGTGCCATTTTGGACAAAAAAAGGCCCTTGTCTTCTATCCCCTTAAACAAGCATCAAGCATGCTCCTTGTCTTTGTATGCACAGACACAAGGGCATGTTCATCAGTTGTAAAGTCTCTCCTCTTCCTTTCCCTGTTCCGATCTGGATTCAGAACTATTTTTAGTGTGCACTCATCATAAACTCACTTTAATTGTATCGCTTCACTGAAATTAAAACAGCATTTTTTATTTCTGTCTATCGAAGTTGTAGCTACATTAGTGTATAAATGACGTGAAATGTGAGTGTAAGATAAATATGCTACAGCGCGACGATGGTCTGTCACAGCTCTTGCCCATTGTTGTTTGATAACACAATGAAAGGACAAAAGACACACACACACACACAACCCACACACAACCTCCCCACACACACACCCTCCACACACATACAACCTCCCCACACACACACCCTCCCCACACACACACACAACCCCCCCCCCACACACACACACCCTCCCCACACACACAACCTCCCTACACATACAACCTCCCCACACACACAACCTCCCCACACACACATCCTCCCCCACACACACAACCTCCCCACACACACAACCTCCCCACACACACACCTCCCCACACACACACACACAACCTCCCCACACACACACCCTCCCCACACACACACACAACCTCCCCACACACACACCCTCCCCACACACACACACACACACACACACACACACAACCTCCCCACACACACCACACACACAACCTCCCCACACACACAACCTGCCCACACACACACACACCCTAGACACACACACCACACACACACACACACACACACACACACACACACACAAACACACACTGTGTGTATAAAGGGGAGGTGTCTTTCCATTCCCGAGCCGATAACGGAAAATAATCTGTCGATGTGCCCTTGAGCAAGGCACTTGACCCTGGAGCACTCCAGGGTCGCCGTTGAATGGCAGACCCTGGCCGTGACCCCGTGACCCCAGAGTGTCTCAGGGAGAGCGAGATACGCAAAAAACACATTTGTATTATGCACACGCGCACACACACACACACACACACACACACACACACACACACACAGAAAAGTAATGTTAATACAAAGGTGTCGACATCACGTCACTGATCTTAATTGCAATACAAGCCCCTGTTGACACCAAAAAATCTGTCGATGTGCCCTTGAGCAAGGCACTTGACCCTGGAGCACACCCTGGCCGTGACCCCGTGACCCCAGAGTGTCTCAGGGAGAGCGAGATACGCAAAAAACACATTTGTACATGTGTGAAATAGGACAAATATAAGCCCCCACTAAATGTATATTATTATTAATATTATTATTATGCACACACACACACACACACACACACACACACAGAAAAGTAATGTTAATACAAAGGTGTCGACATCACGTCACTGATCTTAATTGCAATACAAGCCCCTGTTGACACCAACCATTGTTCCAGCCATAAAGCATTGTGTTTAAAGGGCCAGTCAGTTTTAGCCTATTCCCTGTCTTCTAAGAGGTGATGGCGTTGTGTGGTTTCCGTTTGTTATTGCTGTAATCCTTGGATAAGAGAGCAGGGAAAGGTAATGAATACTTCACAGTTTGTATAGGATATTTCACCCAATCCTTTTTACAAGCATTTTAATGGCATATTCATTTCAGTGGGAGTCCTTTCCCTCGGCAGAGTGTTCTCCTGCAGACAGGACTGTTAACCTACGTATGACCACAGATTATATTTGACTGTTAACCCATGTATGACCACAGATTATATTTGACTGTTAACCCATGTGTGACCACAGATTACATTTGACTGTTAGCCTACGTATGACCACAGATTACATTTGACTGTTAGCCTACGTATGACCACAGATTACATTTGGCAGCGCTGACATTTATAGAGTTTAACTTTGACGGCCTACACACACACACCAGAGTTTATTTTGGCACGTTGTTGTTCCAATATGCAAACGGGTGTAAAAAAATAAATAAAGCCAATATTTAGACGCAGACCCCAGCCAGTGAAAATGTGAGTTGTGAGTGAGGAATTTCGCAGGGAATATTTTGGGAACTGGGAAGAAACCTCAAAGTCTGTCTAAATAGGGTTTATGGGAGGCAAAATGGAGGTCTGCCATACAACGCTCTGGCAGATGTGACTGAATCCTCTCTTCTCTTTCTTCTTCTCTCTCTCTCTTTCCTCTCAGGCTGCTTTTTGTGCTGGTCAAATCTGGAGTGAACCAAGGGCTATATCTGTTCTTAGTTCTACATTTTTTGAAAGGGGCAAGCTTATTTACGATGGTGAGGAAAGCACTTTTGAAAAACAACCAGGCATCCTCTACTGACGGAATGAGGTCAATATCCTTCCAGGATCCCAGACCAGGTCGATTAGAAAGGCCTACTCGCAGAACTGTTTTAGGGAGCGCTTGAAAGTGATGAGGGGTGGTCGTTTGACCATGGAGCCATAAAGGATGCAGGCAACGAGGTAGTGATCACTGAGATCCTGGATGAAAACAGCAGAGGTGTATTTAGAGGGCAAGTTGGTTAGGATGATATCTATGAGGGTGACCATGTTTACGGATTTGGTATGTTCCTTGATAATTTGTGAGATTGAGGGCATCTAGTTTAGATTGTAGGACGATCGGGGTGTTAAGCATATCCCAATTTAGGGCACCTAGCAGTATGAACTCTGGTGATAGATGGGGGGCAATCAATTCACATATGGTGTCCAGGGCACAGCTGGGAGCTGAGTGGGGTCTATAACAAGCGGCAACAGTGTGGGACTTATTTCTGGAGAGATGGATCTTTAAAAGTAGAAGCTCAAACTGTTTGGGCATAGACCTGGATAGTATGAAAGAACTCTGCAGGCTGTCTCTACAGTAGATTGCAATTCCGCCCTCTTTATCAGTTCTATCTTGACGGAAAATTATATAATTGGGTAATGTTTGGTGGCCTTCCTAAGCCAGGATTCAGACGAGGCTAGGACATCAGGGTTGGCGGAGTGTGCTAAAGCAGTGAATAAAACAAATTTAGGGTTTTTCTGATGTTAAAACTTCTTTGGGATAGAGGGCAGTATTTTGACGTCCGGATGAAAAGCGTGCCCAAAGTAAACTGCCTGCTACTCAGGCCCAGAAGCTAGGATATGCATATACTTGGTAGATTCGGATAGAAAACACTATACAGTTTCTAAAACTGTTAAAATAATGTCTGTGAGCATAACAGAACTGAAATGGGAGGAGAAACCCCAAGGACAAACCATCCTTCCACTGGTTTCAATGGCTGGCACTTTTTAAATAGGGCGAAATCGTGCCCGATTGCAGTTACTAGAGCTTCCACTATATGTCAACAGTCTTTGGAGTTTCAGACTGGTTTTTGTAAAAATTTGCCAGAAATTGTAGTTTTTCTAGGTGGCTCCCATTTTGGCTGTAGTGTGTCCAAGCGTGAGAATGAGAGCGCGTTCTTTGGTATTTTTCTCCGGTAAAGAGACTAGCGATTCTCCGTCTTAAATTTTATTGTTTATTTGCATATTAGGGTACTTAAGGTTTGATTATAAACGTTGATTGACTTGTTTGGATGAGTTTATTGGTAACGTTTGGGATTAATTTTGTATGCATTTTGAAGGAGAGAAACCGAGTGGATTATTGACTGAAACGTGCTAGCTAAACTGAGTTATTATGGATATAAAGAAGGACTTTATAGAACAAAAGCACCATTTGTGATGTATCTGGGACCTTTTGGAGTGCCAACAGGAGAAGATCTTCAAAGGTAAGGCATTTATTATATCGCTATTTTTGACTTTCGTGTTGCACCTGGCTGGTTGAAATGTGATTTGTTATGCATTTGTGTGCTGGGCGCTGTCCTCAGACAATCGCATGGTTTGCTTTCACCGTAAAGCCTTTTTGAAATCTGACACCTTGGCTGGATTAACAACAAGTTCAGCTTTATTTTGATGTATTGCACTTGTGATTTCATGAAAGTTTAATATTTATAGTAATTTTGTTTAAATTTGGCACTCTGCAATTTCACCTAGCAAGAAGTTTTAACATGCATAATCCCAAGGCTTTTACGGTTGACATTAGAGAAAGGCATAAAGCAATCACAGGTGTTGGTTGGGAGAGCTAAGACAACAACGGGTGAGACAACAACAGTCGTGATGGATCGGCGGGGCTCCGTGTCGACAAAGGGTCCAGGCCAATTGTCAAGAGAGGTATTGTAGTTGGTGTACTTAAGTTTGCTAGCTGGGAAATGGGCCTAGCTCGAGGCTAGCTCGAGGCTAGCTGGTGGACAAGGACGTTAGCCACAATACCCACTCGGTAGCAACTAGTATACACTGAGTGTAGAAAAAAATTAGGAACACCTTCCTACTGAGTTGCACGCCCTTTTGCTCTCAAAACAGACTCAATTAGTTGGGGCATGGACTCTACAAGGTGTTGAAAGCGTTCCACAAGGATGCTGGCCCATGTTGACTCGAATGATTCTCACTGTTGTATCAAGTTGGCTAATATGCCCTTTGGGTGTTGGACATTTCTTGATACACAAGGGAAACGCAGCAGTGTGCAGACCTTGACTCAAAATGGTGCCATTGGAAACCAACTACCATACCCCGTTCAAAAGGCACTTCCATTTTGTGTCTTGCTCACTCACCCTATGAATGGCACACAAACACAATCCATGTCTCAATTGTCTCATGGCTTACTTTTTTTTTTTTTTTGACCTGTCTCCTCCCCTTCATCTACACTGATTGAAATGGATTTAACAAATGGTATCAAGAAGATATACTGTAGGACAGACATTTCAAAACAAACTTCCTTTTGATACATTTTTCCATGTATGAATCTCTTACTCAATGTTTTTCTATGGGCTAATAGCAATTAGACCAAATTCAATTTTTCATCCCAAAAATGTTTATACCTAAAGGGGTCCTAAACTGTTCAATCAAATAGCTAAATGATCCATGGTATGACCATGTTATTACAATTCCATATGTCAGCTCAGTAGAACAACCCCCCACCCATTCAGGCTTAAAGTGTCTATTTATAGAAATACTTTGGAATTGTTTGAATCGTGTTTGGATGTAATGCGATTTTTTTTTATAGTATTTAAAATGTGTGCTGGTTGACACATAAATTATTATACTTAATATTCTAGATGTTTTATTTGCATTATAACACTGTAACATTGTAACACTGTAACAATGTAACATTGCAACATTGTAACACTGTAACATTGTAACATTTTAACATTTTAACATTTTAACATTGTAAGACTGTAACATTGTAACACTGTAACATTGTAACATTGTAACACTGTAACATTGTAACATTGTAACACTGTAACATTGCAACGCTGCAACACTGTAATACTGTAACATTGTAACACTGTAACACTGCAACACTGTAACACTGTAACATTGTAACACTGTATCTCCCAGTTGTTAGCTTATACATTATTTGTTTTTTTCCCCCTTCCAATTAGCATTTGGCAAATGTTATGCAAGCAGAACGAAAAATGAATATGCAAATAAGCCCCTGTTTCTCTTGAGACCAGGAAGCAATATTTTATATCCTGACCTATTCAGTCAGATGCAGATGCGCGTGCGTGCGCACACACACACACACACACACACACACTAACCTAACTTCATTAGCATGTACAAGGGCATCCATATCTGCACTGCATGTCCACGCATGTGAACTGACACATAATTTCCATAGTTAACGAGCGGCCAACCGTGAATAAAACATGTGAACCGTAATAACTACAACGTCCTGCAACATAGGGGGTTGGACGTGTCAGTCAATCAGCCCCCCCCCACACTTTTCACCTATTTGACAAACTGTGAGGTACCTTAACTTAACGGATTGACCCTAATCAGACGTTTTGGAGGCTAATTAAATCAGAACGTTATAACAGTGGCATAGTCAACTTATTTGTCATGTTATATGGAGGTTTTGAGTAAAGGTTGGTTTGGATGTTGAGATCAGTTTGAAACACATGTAAATCTCCAATGTGAATGAGTAGGATCAGTGCCATGTATTTAAAGAGTTGGGTCAACTGATTAATGTTGAATATTGTTATAATTCTAGACATTCAGGTACAGTTCATTCGGAAAGTATTCAGACCCCTTGACTTGTTCCACATTTTGTTACGTTACAGCCTTATTCTAAAATGGATTAAATTGTTAGTATGATTCTCTAAAAAATCTACACAAAATACCACATATATAAGGGTTTTCCTCCTCCTCTTCGTCTGAAGAGGAGAGGCGAGAAGGATCGGAGGACCAATGCGCAGCGTGGTAAGTGTCCATGGTATTTTAATATGAGAAAAACTCAAAATGAACACACTACAAAACAATAAACGTGGCAAAACCCGAAAACAGTCCTATCTGTTGCAGAGAACACAAAGACAGGAAACACCCACCCACAAAACCCATTACAAAACAGGCCACCTAAATATGGTTCCCAAACAGAGACAATGACTAACACCTGCCTCTGCTTGAGAACCATATCAGGCCAAACATAGATATAGACAAACTAGACACACAACATAGAATGCCCACCCAGCTCACGTCCTGACCAACACTAAAACAAGGAAAACACACAAGAACTATGGTCAGAACGTGACAACATAATTACAAAGCAAAAACATGTTAAAATATGTTTATGCAAATGTATTAGAAATTACATATCACATTTACATAATTATTCAGACCCTTAACTCAGTACTTTGCTAAAGCACCTTTGGCAGATAATTAAAAGCGAGTAGCAGCAGTGTAAATACAAAGGTGGGATTGCTTAGGGGTAGAAGCTGTTAAGAAGCCTTTTGGTCCTAGACTTGGTGCTCCAGTACCGCTTGCCATGCAGTAGGAGAGAGAACAGTCTATGATTTTGGTGACTGGACTATTTGCTCATTTTTTATTCCTTCCTCTGACACCACCTAGTATATAGATCCTGGCTGTTAGGAAGCTTGGCCCCAGTGATGTATTGGACAGTACGCACTACCCTCTGTAGCGCCTTAAGGTCAGATGCTGAGCAGTTCCATACCAGGCGGTGATGCAACCCGTCAGGATGCTCTCGATGGTTTAGATGTAGACATTTCTGAGGATCTTTTCAGTCTCCTGAGGGGGAAAATGTGTTGTCGTGCCCTCTTCACAGCTGTCTTGGTGTGTTTGGACCATGATAGTTTGTTGGTGATGTGGACTCCAAGGAACTTGAAACTGTCGACCCGCTCCACTTCAGTCCCGTCAATATTAATGAGGGCCTGTTTTGCCCTCCTTTTCATAGAGTTCATGATCAGCTCCTTTGTCTTGCTCACATTGAGAGAGAGGTTGTTGTCCTGGCACCACACTGCAAGGTCTCTGACCTCTTCCCTATAGGCCGTCTCAATGTTGTCGGTGATCATGCATACAACTGTTTTGTAGTCAGCAAACTTAATGATGGTGTTGGAGTTGTGCTTGGCCATGCAGTCGTGGGTGAACAGCAAAGTAAAGTAGGGGACTAAGCACGCACCCCTGAGGGTGCGCACCCCCTTACCACCTGGGGGCGGCCCGTCAGGAAGTCCAGGATCCAGTTGCAGAGGGAGGTTTTTATTCCCATGGTCCTTAGTGATGAGCTTTGTGGGCATTATGGTGTTGAACGCTGAGCTGTAGTCAATTAACACCATTCTCACATAGGTGTTCCTTTTGTCCAGAAGGGAAAGGGTAACGTGGAGTTTGATTGAGATTGCATCATCTGTGGAGCTGTTGGGGCAGGATGTGAATTGGAGTGGGTCTAGGGTTTCTGGCAGGATGATGTTGATGTGAGCCATGACAAGCCTTTCAAAGGCTTGTCGCTCTGAGACAAGGATTGGAGCGAGCGGTCACATCTGCACTCGGTCCGCAGGTAGTATTACATTTCATTACATTTCATTATAGTACAACGGTTTGATTTGTCTAATCTTAGCAATTTTTCTTCTTAGCTAGCTACATAGCCGTCTTTGTATCATAGATAATTGCGTAATTATCGTATTTCGTCGTCCTAACGCAGTCTACACCGCCCTGCAGCTAGCTAGCTAATGTCTACCGTTAGCTAGTCCACCGTCTACCGATTAGCAGCACAACTTACACTCAACTGAACGACTTGATTAGTGTAGTGTTAGCTAGCTACATAGTTGTCTTTGCTGTCTTCGTATCCAAGATAATTGTGTAGTTTAGAGTGTGTAGTTTTAGAGTGATTATCTTAATTTACCGAGGTTAGCTAGCCAGCTATTCGTCGTCCTTAACGTAACAAAACTTCCGCACTCAACAATCCGGTCGCATTTCGCTTCGCTCCACAGGTAGTATCACATTTTTCATTTCATTACAGTACAACGGCTTGATTTGTTTGATCGTAGCTAGCTACATAGCTAGCTACATAGCCGTCTTTGTATCAAAGATAATTGTGTAGTCTTGAGCGATTTCCTAGGTTAGCTAGCCAGCTATTGTCGTTCTTTTAACGCAACGTAACGTAAATCAACACTGCTAGCTAGCCAGCTAGCCCCGAATAGCAGCACAGTAGCACAGTAGAAACCATTACACTCAACGGAACGACTTGATAGTGATAGTGTCAACAACGCAGACACTGCCAGCTAGCCTACATAGTCAACAACGCAGCCTCTGCCAGCTAGCCTACTTCAGCAGTACTGTATAATTTTAATCATTTTAGTCAATAAGATTCTTGCTACGTCAGCTTAACTTTCTGAACACTCGAGACGTGTAGTCCACTTGTCATTCCAATCTCCTTTGCATTAGCGTAGCCTCTTGTGTAGCCTGTCAACTATGTGTCTGTCTGTCCCTGTTCTCTCCTCTCTGCACAGACCATACAAACGCTCCACACCGCGTGGCCGCGGCCACCCTAATCTGGTGGTCCCAGCGCGCACGACCCACGTGGAGTTCCAGGTCTCCGGTAGCCTCTGGAACTGCCGATCTGCGGCCAACAAGGCAGAGTTCATCTCAGCCTATGCCTCCCTCCAGTCCCTCGACTTCTTGGCACTGACGGAAACATGGATCACCACAGACAACACTGCTACTCCTACTGCTCTCTCTTCGTCTGCCCACGTGTTCTCGCACACCCCGAGAGCTTCTGGTCAGCGGGGTGGTGGCACCGGGATCCTCATCTCTCCCAAGTGGTCATTCTCTCTTTCTCCCCTTACCCATCTGTCTATCGCCTCCTTTGAATTCCATGCTGTCACAGTTACCAGCCCTTTCAAGCTTAACATCCTTATCATTTATCGCCCTCCAGGTTCCCTCGGAGAGTTCATCAATGAGCTTGATGCCTTGATAAGCTCCTTTCCTGAGGACGGCTCACCTCTCACAGTTCTGGGCGACTTTAACCTCCCCACGTCTACCTTTGACTCATTCCTCTCTGCCTCCTTCTTTCCACTCCTCTCCTCTTTTGACCTCACCCTCTCACCTTCCCCCTACTCACAAGGCAGGAAATACGCTCGACCTCATCTTTACTAGATGCTGTTCTTCCACTAACCTCATTGCAACTCCCCTCCAAGTCTCCGACCACTACCTTGTATCCTTCTCCCTCTCGCTCTCATCCAACACTTCCCACACTGCCCCTACTCGGATGGTATCGCGCCGTCCCAACCTTCGCTCTCTCTCCCCCGCTACTCTCTCCTCTTCCATCCTATCATCTCTTCCCTCTGCTCAAACCTTCTCCAACCTATCTCCTGATTCTGCCTCCTCAACCCTCCTCTCCTCCCTTTCTGCATCCTTTGACTCTCTATGTCCCCTATCCTCCAGGCCGGCTCGGTCCTCCCCTCCCGCTCCGTGGCTCAACGACTCATTGCGAGCTCACAGAACAGGGCTCCGGGCAGCCGAGCGGAAATGGAGGAAAACTCGCCTCCCTGCGGACCTGACATCCTTTCACTCCCTCCTCTCTACATTTTCCTCTTCTCTCTCTGCTGCTAAAGCCTCTTTCTACCACTCTAAATTCCAAGCATCTGCCTCTAACCCTAGGAAGCTCTTTGCAACCTTCTCCTCCCTCCTGAATCCTCCTCCCCCCTCCTCCCTCTCTGCAGATGACTTCGTCAACCATTTTGAAAAGAAGGTCGACGACATCCGATCCTCGTTTGCTAAGTCAAACGACACCGCTGGTTCTGCTCACACTGCCCTACCCTGTGCTCTGACCTCTTTCTCCCCCCTCTCTCCAGATGAAATCACGCGTCTTGTGACGGCCGGCCGCCCAACAACCTGCCCGCCTGACCCTATCCCCTCCTCTCTTCTCCAGACCATTTCCGGAGACCTTCTCCCTTACCTCACCTCGCTCATCAACTCATCCCTGACCGCTGGCTACGTCCCTTCCGTCTTCAAGAGAGCGAGAGTTGCACCCCTTCTGAAAAAACCTACACCCGATCCCTCCGATGTCAACAACTACAGACCAGTATCCCTTCTTTCTTTTCTCTCCAAAACTCTTGAACGTGCCGTCCTTGGCCAGCTCTCCCGCTATCTCTCTCAGAATGACCTTCTTGATCCAAATCAGTCAGGTTTCAAGACTAGTCATTCAACTGAGACTGCTCTTCTCTGTATCACGGAGGCGCTCCGCACTGCTAAAGCTAACTCTCTCTCCTCTGCTCTCATCCTTCTAGACCTATCGGCTGCCTTCGATACTGTGAACCATCAGATCCTCCTCTCCACCCTCTCCGAGTTGGGCATCTCCGGCGCGGCCCACGCTTGGATTGCGTCCTACCTGACAGGTCGCTCCTACCAGGTGGCGTGGCGAGAATCCGTCTCCACACCACGTGCTCTCACCACTGGTGTCCCCCAGGGCTCTGTTCTAGGCCCTCTCCTATTCTCGCTATACACCAAGTCACTTGGCTCTGTCATAACCTCACATGGTCTCTCCTATCATTGCTATGCAGACGACACACAATTAATCTTCTCCTTTCCCCCTTCTGATGATCAGGTGGCGAATCGCATCTCTGCATGTCTGGCAGACATATCAGTGTGGATGACGGATCACCACCTCAAGCTGAACCTCGGCAAGACGGAGCTGCTCTTCCTCCCGGGGAAGGACTGCCCGTTCCATGATCTCGCCATCACGGTTGACAACTCCATTGTGTCCTCCTCCCAGAGCGCTAAGAACCTTGGCGTGATCCTGGACAACACCCTGTCGTTCTCAACTAACATCAAGGCGGTGGCCCGTTCCTGTAGGTTCATGCTCTACAACATCCGCAGAGTACGACCCTGCCTCACACAGGAAGCGGCGCAGGTCCTAATCCAGGCACTCGTCATCTCCCGTCTGGATTACTGCAACTCGCTGTTGGCTGGGCTCCCTGCCTGTGCCATTAAACCCCTACAACTCATCCAGAACGCCGCAGCCCGTCTGGTGTTCAACCTTCCCAAGTTCTCTCACGTCACCCCGCTCCTCCGCTCTCTCCACTGGCTTCCAGTTGAAGCTCGCATCCGCTACAAGACCATGGTGCTTGCCTACGGAGCTGTGAGGGGAACGGCACCTCAGTACCTCCAGGCTCTGATCAGGCCCTACACCCAAACAAGGGCACTGCGTTCATCCACCTCTGGCCTGCTCGCCTCCCTACCACTGAGGAAGTACAGTTCCCGCTCAGCCCAGTCAAAACTGTTCGCTGCTCTGGCCCCCCAATGGTGGAACAAACTCCCTCACGACGCCAGGACAGCGGAGTCAATCACCACCTTCCGGAGACACCTGAAACCCCACCTCTTTAAGGAACACCTAGGATAGGATAAAGTAATCCCTCTCACCCCCCTTAAAAGATTTAGATGCACTACTGTTCCACTGGATGTCATAAGGTGAATGCACCAATTTGTAAGTCGCTCTGGATAAGAGCGTCTGCTAAATGACTTAAATGTAAATGTAAATGTAAAGCACTTCATGGCTACCAACGTGAGTGATATGGGGCGGTAATCATTTAGGCAGGCAACCTTAGCTTTCTTGGGTACAGGGACTATATGTGGTCTGTTTGAAACATGTTGGTATTACAGACTTGGTCAGTGAGAGGTTGAAAATGTCAGTGAATACACTTGCCAATTGGTCCACGCCTGCTTTGAGTACACGTCCTGGTAGTCCGTTTGGCCCCGCGGCTTTGTGAATGTTGACCTGTTTAAAGATCTTGCTCACATCGGATACGGAGAGCGTGATAACGCAGTCGTCCGGAACAGCTGGTGCTTTCATGCATGCTTCAGTGTTGCTTGCCTCCAAGCGAGCATAAAAGGCATTTAGCTTGTTTAATAGGCTAGTGTCACTGGGCAGATTGCAGCTGGATTTCCCTTTGTAGGCGAGGTGGCTCGCTGATTGAGATGAGGTCGCTGATGAAGGTGGGGCTCAATTCATTCAAGGCTTCAAATACAAGCATGAGGATTTGAAGTCGATGCTGTAGTTGACCGGTAGTTGGTCCAGGATCGAGGGCTCCTAAGTGGTGCAGCATTCTAAGGCACTGCACCTCCGTGCTAGAGGCGTCACTACAGACCCAGAATCACAACCTGCCATTATTCTGAGTCCCATAGGGCAGTGCATAATTGGCCCAGTGTCGTCTGGGTAGGGGTTTGGTCGAGGTAGGCCGTCATTGTAAATCAGAATTTGTTCTTAACTAACTTGTCTAGTTAAAAAAAAACGTGGTCTGACTTCTTGGTCCTGGCCAGGACCCTGGCAGAACTGTTATGGATTAGTTGAAGCCTCTGTAGTGATTTGGCTGGGAGGCCCCTTCTTATGGCTTAGATACCGCTAACGGGATCGATATGACAACAGCTAGTGAAAGTGCAGGGCGCCAAATTCAAAACAACAGAAATCTCATAATTAAAATTCCTCAAACATAGAAGTATTTTACACGATTTTAAAGATCAACCTGTTGTTAATCCCACCACAGTGTCCGATTTCAAAAAGGCTTTACGACGAAAGCACACCAAACGATTATGTTAGGTCTGCACCTAGTCACAGAAAAACACAGCCATTTTTCCAGCCAAAAAGAGGAGTTACAAAAAGCAGAAATAGAGATAAAATGAATCACTAACCTTTGATTTCTTCATCATATGACTTCATGTTACACAATACATATATGTTTTGTTCGATAAAGTTCATATTTATATCCAAAAATCTCAGTTTACATTGGCGCGTTATGTTCAGTAATGTTTTGCTTCCAAAACGTCCAGTGATTTTGCAGAGAGCCACATCAATTTACAAAAATACTCATAATAAACATTGATAAAAGATACAACTGTTATGCATGGAACTTCTCCTTAATGCAACCGCTATGTCAGATTTCAAAAAAACTTTACCAAAAAAGCACACTATGCAATAATATAAGTACAGCGCTCAGACAACAAAACAAGCCATACAGATATCCGTCATGTTGTGGAGTCAACAAAGTCAGAAATAGCATTATAAATATTCACTTACCTTTAATGATCTTCATCAGAATGCACTCCCAGGAATCCCAGTTCCACAGTAAATGTTTGATTTGTTCGATAAAGTCCATCATTTATGTCCAAATACCTCTTTTTTGTTTGCCAGTTTAGCCCAGTAATCCAAATTCATGAGGCGTGAGCAGTCGAAAAGTCAAAAAGTTCCATTACAGTCCGTAGAAACATGTCAAACGCTGTATAGAATCCATCTTTAGGATGTTTTTATCATAAATGTTCAATAATGTTTCAACCGGAGAATTCCTTTGTCTGTAGAAATGCAATGGAACTCAAGCTAACTCTCACGTGAACGAGCGTGATCAGCTCATGCCCCTCTGGCAGACCTCTGACTCATTCAGCTCCCATTCTCCCCACCTTCACAGTAGAAGAATCAAACAAGGTTCTAAAGACTGGTGACATCTAGTGGAAGCCTTAGGAAGTGCAATATGACCCCATAGACACTGTATATTTGATAGGCTATGAGTTGAAAAACTACAAACCTCAGATTTCCCACTTTCTGGTTGGATTTTTTCTCAGGTTTTTGCCTGCCATATGAGTTCTGTTGTACTCACATACATCATTCAAACAGTTGTAGACACTTCAGAGTGTTTCCTATCCAATTCTACTAATAATATGCATATATTAGCAACTGGGCCTGAGTAGCAGGCAGTTTACTCTGGGCACCTTATTCATCCAAGCTACTCAATACTGCCCCCAGCCATAAGAAGTTGCCATAGTCGCATTGCCATACATAGTCGATCCGAGAGACGATGAAGGCGTGGTTGAGTTTCTCTGCACTTTGCATTATGTTTCACACATCTGTTTTATGTCGGCATCGAAGGACAGAGTAGGATCAAACTTGACTCCTAAATTGGAGACGACGGAAGACAGGTGGATAGCCTGGCCGTTGATTGTAGGGCAGATGTTTCCAGCACTGGAGACCTGCCTGGGTGTCCCAATAAGCAAAGCCTAAGTCTTGCTACTGTTCAATTCGAGGAAGTTCTCTTTCGTCCATGCCATATGAAAATAATAAATATTATGCTAACATTACACCCAGTAAAACTATATAATGTCATAGGAAAATAATCAATATTATGCTAACATTGCACCCAGTAAAACTACATCATGTCATATGAAAACAATACATGCTGATTTTCAACAAACACACACACACACATATACACACATACACACACACACACACACACACACACACACACACACACACACACACATGTCCCTTCACACACACAAGGTCCCTTCACATTCCACTAGCTGCGTGCCCCATCGAGATCCACACACCCCGCTGCCTGGTTATACAAGCCAAGTCCTGAGGTGGGGCTATGGGGTTGGTTGGTAGCCGGTACAGTATGGAACCTATATGGCAGCAGCCAGCCTATAGAATGTGAGAGCCACATACAGCCACTCTGATTCCCAGACCTTACTGTAAATATTCTGCACCCCTGTCATTCTTTCCATCCCTCCATCCCCAGGTTGGACCAGTTCCCAAGGAGAGTTACAGTGGACACAGAAGACCTGGGTTCAAATACTATTAGAAATCTCTCACATATTTGAAATGTTTGCTCTTGCCTGCCCGGAGTGCGAGATAGGTTTTCTGTTTTGGGACTGTTCAATTCATCCCTTAAGTCAGGACTGTTCAATTCATCCCTTAAGTCAGGACTGTTCAATTCATCCATTAAGTCAGGAATGTTCAATTCATCCCTTAAGTCAGGACTGTTCAATTCATCCCTTAAGTCAGGACTGTTCAATTCATCCCTTAAGTCAGGAATGTTCAATTCATCCCTTAAGTCAGGACTGTTCAATTAATCCTTAAATCAGGACTGTTCAATTAATCCCTTAAGTCAGGACTGTTCAATTCATCCCTTAAGTCAGGACTGTTCAATTCATCCCTTAAGTCAGGAATGTTCAATTCATCCCTTAAGTCAGGAATGTTCAATTCATCCCTTAAGTCAGGAATGTTCAATTCATCCCTTAAGTCAGGACTGTTCAATTCGTCCCTTAAGTCAGGACTGTTCAATTCGTCCCTTAAGTCAGGACTGTTCAATTCGTCCCTTAAGTCAGGACTGTTCAATTCGTCCCTTAAGTCAGGACTGTTCAATTCATCCCTTAAGTCAGGACTGTTCAATTGAGCTCAAATGAAGTATTTGCAATGACATCAAATAGTTGTTGAATCCAGCTCTGGTCGACACGGACGGTAAAAAAGCTGACTTCATCCCGGTACGACCTAATTGGCGAGCCCATCACTGTTGGTCGTTAAAACCGGTTAAATAAGGCCAACTTTGAGAAGGCCAATGAATTACGATCTTACGGAAAACCTGTTAGGTATTTGATTAATGGCGTCAGAGGAGGTATAAAACCATGGGGATTTTTGTGGAGAGGGACTGGAGGGTACTGATATGTGAATGGTTAATCACATCTGGGAGCTTCGGCTCGGCCACCTAATACTCCCAGAGGCGGCCAACTCAAACACAGCTGTGAAATGTCTTCCACACCTGGACAAATAGTAAATTCTGGAGCTGCTGCCTGTGAAACTGGACAAATAGTAAATTCTGAAGCTGCTGCCTGTGAAACTCGTCCCAACTCATTCCCGCTAATGCCCCCCTTGTCACTCTTTCGGATGTGACTGAGGCATCTCTCTAAGGGCACAGTGGCAAACCTTGCGGCTTTTGGACAAATTGTAGTTATATTTTTCATTCATGAATTGGACTGCTTAGTTGTCAAGTTTTCCTGTTCTGGTTTGATCTGGGTGTTGACGTTGTGGTTTGATCTGGGTGTTGACGTTGTGGTTTGATCTGGGTGTTGACATTGTGGTTTGATCTGGGTGTTGACGTTGTGGTTTGATCTGGGTGTTGACGTTGTGGTTGGATCTGGATGTTGACGTTGTGGTTTGATCTGAGTGTTGACGTTGTGGTTTGATCTGGGTGTTGACGTTGTGGTTTCATCTGGGTGTTGACGTTGTGGCTTGATCTGGGTGTTGACGTTGTGGTTTGATCTGGGTGTTGACGTTGTGGTTTGATCTGGGTGTTGACGTTGTGGTTTGATCTGGGTGTTGACGTTGTGGTTTGATCTGGGTTTTGACGTTGTGGTTGGATCTGGGTACAGAAGTTGTGGTTATCTTAGTTAAAACACTGAAGGTGAGAATTGTTATTTTCTATTCAGACCTCTTGACTTTTCCCACATTTTGTTACGTTACAGCCTTATTCTAAAATGTATACATCGTTTTTTTCCCTCATAAATCTACACACAATACCCCATCATGACAAAGCAAAAACAGGTTTACAGTTCATATAAGCAAATCAGTTAATTGAAAATTCACTTGGCCTTAATCTATGTATTTCACATGACTGGGCAGGAGTGCAGCCAAGGGTGGGCCTGGGAGGGTATAGGCTAATTTAGCAGCCAGACCTCCTCCCCCCCTTTAATAACCTATAATAATTACAATGAACAAAACCTATTTAAAATGGACAAAAGTCTGTTGAAAATCTATCTGTTTTCTATTTTATATCATTTGAACATTTCACTGAGCCTGTCTCAAGTGCCAGATGGGGGAGTTTTGCACTTTTTGGACTATTCCATTCTTCCTATTGTGGCAGACAATCTCAAAAAAGCACCAGTCAAGCTCTCAACACAGAGCATTAAAGACATGCTCTGAAACTTTGGCGACTACAAAGATTTTTTTTTTTAAACCTCCCGCTTTGTGCTAGATGTGTCAATGTGTAGTTCGTACATGCATAATCTATGAGCAGGAAAAAGTATTATTTTTTTTTTTTTTACCTCAATTAGCCACGAAAAAATCCCTCATTTAAAAGCAACAGTTGTTCTGGAAGCTGTGCTTCGCCATTTTCCCTACGTTTTGATTTGATTTTGATTGATTTGATTTTCCCCCACTTGGGCCAGCCCCCTATCAATTCAGGTTCTAGCCAATGAACTTCAGCCTTTTGCCATTTGAGTGACATCTAGCAAGATGCAGACATTAGAGCAAGAGAGAGAGAGAGACACAACAATGTCATGGTGCAAATATCCGCACATGACATAGTACGCACTTTTCTGGGACCACGTTTAGCTTGTGAGCTCTACTTTCAGAACTACTGGCTAAAGAAAACATACAGCAGTACCAGAGAATCTCTTTAATACATATTTTCCCAGCAGGCATCAGGGATAAGAGATTTTCTCTTGTTTGTCATCGTGTAGATGTGGGGGAGTTACTGTAGAGTCACAGACAGCATCCCTGTTGATGTAAACTTTCTCCAGTATTAGCATGTATAAACAGGCTTATGAATGGGCAGCTATTTGGCCAGTTCATTTTCACCCTCTTAAGCCCAAACAAGCACAGCCACCAAAAATAAATGTCGACAAACAAACAAAGAAATGCAAATAAACTGCGGGGAGTGAACTGACAGAGGTCGTCTGAGTTAAGGTCAACCCTGTTTAAATTGCATCAGCCCCAAATATTTCTGTTTATGTTTCATCAAGTTCCTCCTCTGAAAGGCTTTCTGTACATTTAGGTATTGATGTATTTGGAATCAGACGTCTTAAAGTATGCACTTGTCTCTCCGTGACGTTATCACACACAGAGAGAAAGGAATTTCTCACCAGAACATGGCTGTCTCTTATATCCAGCCTGGTGGATGCCTGGCTACTTTCTGAGTAAAATGTCTACGTAAAATTCACAATATGAAAGACATAACCTAGAGGGCAAAACTGTTGAAAATACATCAGTATGTCAGTCTAAACTGGTTGAAACGACATCAGTATGTCAGTCTAAACTGGTTGAAACGACATCATTTTGACATCTAAACTGGTTGAAACGACATCACTATGACATCTAAACTGGTTGAAACTACATCATTATGACATCTAAACTGGTTGAAATGACATCATTATGACATCTAAACTGGTTGAAATGACATCATTATGTCAGTCTAAACTGGTTGAAACGACATCACTATGACATCTAAACTGGTTGAAATGACATCATTATGACATCTAAACTGGTTGAAACGACATCATTATGTCAGTCTAAACTGGTTGAAACGACATCATTATGACATCTAAACTGGTTGAAATGACATCACTATGACATCTAAACTGGTTGAAATGACATCATTATGTCAGTCTAAACTGGTTGAAATGACATCATTATGTCAGTCTAAACTGGTTGAAATTACATCATTATGTCAGTCTAAACTGGTTGAAACGACATCATTTTGACATCTAAACTGGTTGAAATGACATCATTATGTCAGTCTAAACTGGTTGAAACGACATCATTATGTCAGTCTAAACTGGTTGAAATTACATCATTATGACATCTAAACTGGTTGAAATGACATCATTATGTCAGTCTAAACTGGTTGAAATGACATCATTATGACATCTAAACTGGTTGAAATGACATCATTATGACATCTAAACTGGTTGAAATGACATCATTATGACATCTAAACTGGTTGAAATGACATCATTATGTCAGTCTAAACTGGTTGAAATGACATCATTATGACATCTAAACTGGTTGAAATGACATCATTATGACATCTAAACTGGTTGAAATGACATCATTATGACATCTAAACTGGTTGAAATGACATCATTTTGACATCTAAACTGGTTGAAATGACATCATTATGTCAGTCTAAACTGGTTGAAATGACATCATTATGACATCTAAACTGGTTGAAACGACATCATTATGTCAGTCTAAACTGGTTGAAATGACATCATTATGACATCTAAACTGGTTGAAACGACATCATTATGTCAGTCTAAACTGGTTGAAATGACATCACTATGACATCATTATGACATCTAAACTGGTTGAAATGACATCATTATGACATCATCAAACATCTAAACTGGTTGAAATGACATCATTATGACATCTAAACTGGTTGAAATGACATCATTATGTCAGTCTAAACTGGTTGAAATGACATCACTATGACATCTAAACTGGTTGAAACGACATCATTATGACATCTAAACTGGTTGAAACGACATCATTATGTCAGTCTAAACTGGTTGAAACGACATCATTATGACATCTAAACTGGTTGAAATGACATCATTATGACATCTAAACTGGTTGAAACGACATCATTATGACATCTAAACTGGTTGAAAGGACATCATTATGTCAGTCTAAACTGGTTGAAACGACATCATTATGACATCTAAACTGGTTGAAATGACATCATTATGTCAGTCTAAACTGGTTGAAATGACATCATTATGTCGAAACATCATTATGACATCTAAACTGGTTGAAACGACATCATTATGACATCAAACTGGTCATAAACATCTAAACTGGTTGAAACGACATCATTATGACATCTAAACTGGTTGAAATGACATCATTATGTCAGTCTAAACTGGTTGAAATGACATCATTATGTCAGTCTAAACTGGTTGAAATGACATCATTATGTCATCTAAACTGGTTGAAACGACATCATTATGACATCTAAACTGGTTGAAATGACATCATTATGACATCTAAACTGGTTGAAATGACATCATTATGACATCTAAACTGGTTGAAATGACATCATTATGACATCTAAACTGGTTGAAATGACATCATTATGTCAGTCTAAACTGGTTGAAATGACATCATTATGACATCTAAACTGGTTGAAATGACATCATTATGACATCTAAACTGGTTGAAATGACATCATTTGTCAGTCTAAACTGGTTGAAATGACATCATTATGACATCTAAACTGGTTGAAACGACATCATTATGTCAGTCTAAACTGGTTGAAATGACATCATTATGACATCTAAACTGGTTGAAACGACATCATTATGTCAGTCTAAACTGGTTGAAATGACATCATTATGACATCTAAACTGGTTGAAATGACATCATTTTGACATCTAAACTGGTTGAAATGACATCATTATGTCAGTCTAAACTGGTTGAAATGACATCACTATGACATCTAAACTGGTTGAAACGACATCATTATGACATCTAAACTGGTTGAAACGACATCATTATGTCAGTCTAAACTGGTTGAAACGACATCATTATGACATCTAAACTGGTTGAAATGACATCATTATGACATCTAAACTGGTTTAAACGACATCATTATGACATCTAAACTGGTTGAAATGACATCATTATGTCAGTCTAAACTGGTTGAAATGACATCACTATGACATCTAAACTGGTTGAAACGACATCATTATGACATCTAAACTGGTTGAAACGACATCATTATGTCAGTCTAAACTGGTTGAAACGACATCATTATGACATCTAAACTGGTTGAAATGACATCATTATGACATCTAAACTGGTTTAAACGACATCATTATGACATCTAAACTGGTTGAAAGGACATCATTATGTCAGTCTAAACTGGTTGAAACGACATCATTATGACATCTAAACTGGTTGAAACGACATCATTATGTCAGTCTAAACTGGTTGAAACGACATCATTATGACATCTAAACTGGTTGAAATGACATCATTATGTCAGTCTAAACTGGTTGAAATGACATCATTATGTCAGTCTAAACTGGTTGAAATGACATCATTATGTCATCTAAACTGGTTGAAACGACATCATTATGACATCTAAACTGGTTGAAATGACATCACTATGACATCTAAACTGGTTGAAATGACATCATTATTACATCTAAACTGGTGTCTAATCATTTTGACGTCAAAACTGGTTGAAACGACATAATTTTGACGTCAAAACAATGTAACTGTGAACCCAAGCCCAGTGGGTTGTTATTTTGGGCCCACCTCCAACCTCCCATCATTTGGATGTTGGATGGCGACTGTCAAACGTTTATAGCTCAGGGCGTGATACATCAATGGTTTTATGTACTTTAATAGTACATAAACCGCCATCCTCAGTGCATCCTTACAAAAACTCCAGCTTGGGTAGCTACATTCATTAAAGTCCCAGTACCTTGTGACTTAAGTGAAGATCAGATCAAATTGTATGACAAATTTATGCAGAAATCCAGGTAATGCCAAAGGGATCACATACTTTTTCTTGCCACTGTATATATATATATATATATATATATATTTTAATTTTTATTTTATTATTATTATTTTTAAAAAATTACACATATTTAACCCCTTATTTTTGTTGGCACAAAAGTACTGTACGTCCATACTTCCATTAATTTGTACCGGTTGCCTTCCTGTGACACTTGAGGGGGTTGTAGATAAAAACGGAGAATAACATTGTGTAGTTTTTAGACTAAACCGTTCAGATGCTACAGACGTTTTTGTGAGAGGACTGATTTTTTTGGGGGGGATGTAACTCGGCCACCTTCCACCACAAGAAATGTTGGATTGAGACTCAACCCGTGCAAATAAAAAACTAATATGTCTAGCTTAATTAAACTGAAGGATGTTTATGGGTATATTTGTTTTATTAGGCTACTTAGATTGACTGTGTACTGTGGTCCCTCCGTGTTTTTAGTCCATGTTATTCTATTTGGTGCCTAATGAATCATGTGTCGGAGTGTCTGTGTCACTTCCCGTATGGTAACAGAGAGAACTGTCTATGACTAGGGTGGCTGGAATCTTTGACATTTTTTGAGGGCCTTCCTCTGACACCGCCTGGTATAAAGGTCCTGGAGGGCAGGGAGCTTGGCTCCAGTGATGTACTGGGCCGTATGCACTACTCTCTGTAGTGACTTGCAGTCGGAGGCCGAGCAGTTTGCATACCAGGCAGTGATGCAACCAGTCAGGATGCTCTCGATGGTACAGCTGTAGAACTTTTTGAGGATCTGAGAAACCATGCCAAATCTTTTCATCATCCTGAGGGGGAAGATAGGTTCTTAGTGAAAATAGGTCCTTAGACACAGAGGAACATGAAGCTCTCGACCTGCTCCACTACAGCCCATCGATGTGAATGGGGCGTGCTCGGCCCTCCATTTCCTGTAGTACACGATTAGCTCCTTTGTCTTGCTGACATTAACAGAGAGGTTCTTGTCCTGGCATCACACTGCCATGTCTCTGTCCAGGTGGGAAAGTGCCGTGTGGAGTGCAATAGAGAATGTGTCATTTGTGGATCTTTTGGGGCGGTATAAAGATTAGAGTGGGTCCAGGGTGTCTGGGAGGATGGTGTTGATGTGAGCCATGACCATTCTTTCAAAGCATTTCATGGCAACAGATGTGAGTGCTATAGGCCGATAATAATTTAGACAGGTTACCTTTGCGTTTTAGGGGACAGGGACTATGGTGGTCTGCTTAAAACACGTAGGTATCGCAGACTGGGTCAGGGAGAGGTTGAAAATGTCAGTGAAGACACTTGCCAGCTGATCAGGGAGCAGTTGAAAATGTCAGTGAAGACACTTGCTAGCTCTGAGTACGTGTCCTGGTAAATCGTCTGGCCCTGCAACCTTGTGAATGTTAACATGTTTAATGGTCTTGCTCATATCGGCTACGGAGAGCATGATCACACAGACACCCGGAACAGCTGGTGCTCTCATGCATGATTCACTGTTGCTAGCCTCGAAGTGAGCATAGAAGGTATTTAGCTCGACTGGTAGGCTCACATCACTGGACAGCTCGCGGCTGGGTTTCCCTTTGTAATCCGTGACAGTTAGCAAGCAATGCCAAATCTGACGAGCGTCAAAGCTGGTGTACGAGAATTTGATCTTGGTCCTGTATTAACGTTTTTCCTGTTTGATGGTTCGTCAGAGGGCATAGCTCAGTGTGGGTGTTGCCTGTAATCCATGGCTTCTGGTTGGGGTATCTACGTACAGTCACTGTGGGGACGACGTCATGTATGCAGTTATTAATGATTTTGGTGACTGAGCATTTTCTTGTTTGCTTATGGTCCTATACAACTGGTTGAGTGCGGTCTTAGTGCCAGCATTGGTTTGTGGTGGTAACTAGAAAACTATGAAAAATGTAGATGAAACCACTTGGTAAACAGAATGGTCTACAGCTTATCATGAGGTATTCTAACGCAGGCGAGCAGAACCTCGAGACTTCCTTAATATTAGAGATTGCACACCAGATATAGTTAACAAAGAGGCACACACCCCCTCCCCTGAGCTTCCCTGAGACTGCTACTCTGTCCGACTGATGTATAGAAAAACCAGCTACTGTAGATTTCTATTTACTATGTCCTTGTTCAGCCACGACTCAGAGAAACATAGGATATTACAATTCTTCAGATCACGTTGATAGGATAGTCTCCAGTGATTGCACTTTCGCCAATAGAACGCATGTTGGAAGATGGTTTATCCACTCTCTAATGTAGTATTGTCAGTTATGGCCTCTATAGTGCCACCTCCTCCTTCTCGAGTGTCAGGGATGGGGGCCTGGTCAACGATAGTGATCGCTGTTCTGGTTTCCAGAAGCTCTTTTCTGTCATAGGAAACAATGGAGGAAACATTATGCACAAAACATTGGTCAGGAGCTCGTAAAACAGCTGCTATTCTAGAAGGAGAAAAAGCTGTCTGAAGAAATAAACTGGGATTGTTAACGTGGTCGTCTCAATTAGATTTGAATTCCTTTACTTATCTTTTTAACCAGGCGATCGAGTCGGCTACTGTAAATACCTTCTGGCCTGGAAAGTGCTAAGGGCCACATTCAGCAACAAATCATACAATGTAATGAAACTGTGGTGTAATAACACAGTAGTGTAATGATTACAGTGGTTTAATATTACAGTAGTGTAATGATTACAGTGGTTTAATATTACAGTAGTGTATTAATACAATAATGTAATATTACAGTAGTGTAACATTACAGTAGTGTAATGATTACAGTGGTTTAATATTACAGTAGTGTATTAATACAATAATGTAATATTACAGTAGTGTAATTATTACAGTAATTGTAATTAATACAATAATGTAATATTACAGTAGTGTAACATTACAGTAGTGTAATGATTACAGTGGTTTAATATTACAGTAGTGTATTAATACAATAATGTAATATTACAGTAGTGTAATTATTACAGTATTGTAACATTACAGTAGTGTAATGATTACAGTGGTTTAATATTACAGTAGTGTATTAATACAATAATGTAATATTACAGTAGTGTAATTATTACAGTGGTTTAATATTACAGTAGTGTAATTATTACAGTAGTGTAACATTATATTAGTGTAATAATGCAGTAGTGTAATGATTAGGGTAGTGCAATATTAGAGTAATGTAATGACACAGTAATGTAATATTACAGTAGTGTAACATTATATTAGTGTAATAATGCAGTAGTGTAATGATAAGGGTAATGTAATATTACAGTAATGTAATGACACAGTAATGTAATATTACAGTAGTGTAATGACACAGTAATGTAATATTACAGTAGTGTAATGACACAGTAATGTAATATTACAGTAGTGTAATGACACAGTAATGTAATGAATACAGTAGTGTAATATTACAGTAATGTAATGACACAGTAATGTAATATTACAGTAGTGTAATGACACAGTAATATAATATTACAGTTGCGTAATGACACAGTAATGTAATGAATACAGTAGTATAATATTACAGTACTCTATGGAATACAGTAGTGTAATGATCCATGTTGTGTAGGCTCATTCTGATCAAAGTAGCATTTTGTGCGTCAAACCCATGATGTGATGGGTAAAGTCCTGAAATTAGGAGAAATATTTGTGGTTTTGGGGTATTATTAGTAACCTTATGTCACCACCCAATTACAGTATAAAGAAATCAATGCCACGTTGACTGAGCTTACCTGAAGTCATCACTCTTGAAGCATCTTTTTGCATTGAATGCAATGTATTGACATTTGCGCCATTGGAGTGTGATGCCTATATTTCGCAAAAGCTTCTCTTTCTGTGGCTTATCAATAATACCGTGTGTGTGTGTGTGTGTGTGTGTGTGTGTGTGTGTGTGTTTGTTTGTAGTGGAAGCAAAAGGTAGTCTTTGTTCTGACCAAGGCACTCATTACCACTTTGACCGTCACATTATTTGGCAGATCTGATTGGGTGACATTTATAAATATTTCACAACAGATTCACAGCTTCATGGGGTGGAATGAGAGGAATGGGGGAGTGTGATAATAAACTCTACAGTGTCTTCTTCTACTCAATACACAGATTCATGGGGTGCCACTCTGAGAGGAATGGGGGAGTGTGATAATAAACTCTACAGTGTCTTCTTCTACTCAATACACAGATTCATGGGGTGCCACTCTGAGAGGAATGGGGGAGTGTGATAATAAACTCTACAGTGTCTTCTTCTACTCAATACACAGATTCATGGGGTGCCACTCTGAGAGGAATGGGGGAGTGTGATAATAAACTCTACAGTGTCTTCTTCTACTCAATACTGAGGCACCGCTAGTGTTGTAACACCCACAGATTCAGACAAATAGATACAGTGCCTTGTGAAAGTATTCACCCCACTTGGCATTTTTCCTATTTTGTTGCCGTACAAGCTGGAAATAAAATAGATTTTTGGGGGGGGTTGTATCATTTGATTTACACAACATGCCTACCACTTTGAAGATGCAAAATATTTTTTATTGTGAAACAAACAAGAAATAAGACAAAAAAAATTACAACTTGAACATGCATAACTATTCACCCCCCCAAAAGTAAATACCTTGTAGAGCCACCTTTTGCAATTAATACAGCTACAAGTCTCTTGGGATATGTCTCTATAAGCTTGGCACATCTAGCCACTGGGATTTTTGCCCATTCTTCAAAGCAAAACTACTCCAGCTGCTTCAAGTTGGATGGGTTCCTGCTGGTGTACAGCAATCTTTAAGTCATACCACAGATTCTCAATTGGATTGAGGTCTGGGCTTTGACTAGACCTTTCCAAGACATTTAAATGTTTCCCCTTAAACCATTTGAGTGTTGCTTTTGCAGTATGCTTAAGGTTATTGTCCTGCTGGAAGGTAAACCTCCGTCCCAGTCTCAAATCTCTGGAAGACTGAAACAGGTTTCCCTCAAGTATTTCCCTGTATTTTGCACCATCCATCATTCCTTCAATTCTGACCAGTTTCCCAGTCCCTGAAAAGAATCCCCACAGGATGATGCTGCCACCACCGTGCTTCACTGTGGGGATGGTATTCTCGGGGTGATGGGAGGTGTTGGGTTTGTGCCAGACATAATGTTTTCCTTGATGGCCAAAAAGCTCAATTTTAGTCTCATCTGACCAGAATCTCCTTCCATATGTCTCCCACATGCCTTTTGGCGAACACCAAATTGTTTTTATTTTTTTTCTTCTTTAAGCAATGGCTTTTGTTTCTGCAACTCTTCAATACTCTGTGGAGTGTACGGCTTAAAGTGGTCCTCTGGACAGATACTCCAATCTCCGCCGTGGAGCTTTGCAGCTCCTTGGTCTCTTTGTTGCCTCTCTGATTAATGCCCTCCTTGCCTGGTCTGTGAGTTTTGGTGGGCGGCCCTCTCTAGGCAGTTTTGTTGTGGTGCCATATTCTTTCCATTTTTTAATAATGGATGTAATGGTGCTTCGTGGGATGTTCAAAGTTTCTGATATTTTTTTATAACCCAACCCTGATCTGTACTTCTCCACAACTTCTTCCCTGACCTGTTTGGAGAGTTCCACTTTCCCGTTTTGAAAGAAGTTATTTTTTCATTTCACTCCACCAATTTGGACTATTTTGTCTATGTTCCATTACATGAAATCCAAATGAAAATCAATTTAAATTGCAGGTTGTAATGCAACAACATAGGAAAAATGCCAAGGGTGAATACTTTGCAAGGCACTGTATCTTGTTACCTGTGCAAAGATAAAATTCTGCATTAATTGGCCCATATGGCAATATGCACTTTCCCCCTCTCTCTTCAATGTCTCCCTCCTTACTCCAACCCTCCATTCATGAATTCCCTATCACCATGATGACGTTTTCAGCCTCTTGCTGTCCGTCACCATGATGACGTTTTCAGCCTCTTGCAGTCCGTCACCATGTTGATGTGTTCAGCCTCTTCCTGTGCGTCATCATGTTGATGTGTTCAGCCTCTTGCTGTGCGTCATCATGTTGATGTGTTCAGCCTCTTGCAGTCCGTCACCATGTTGATGTGTTCAGCCTCTTGCTGTGTGTCATCATGTTGATGTGTTCAGCCTCTTGCAGTCCGTCACCATGCTGACGCTCCCCGTCTCATTTCCTTCCCTGGATTCTCTTCACCCTCCCCTCTGCATCCCCTCTGCTTCTCTGTCTCTGTCTCTGTCTCTCTCTGTCTCTGTCTCTGTCTCTGTCTCTGTCTCTGTCTCTCTCTATGTCTCTCTCTCTCTCTCTCTCTCTCTCTCTCTCTCTGTCTCTCTCTCTCTCTCTCTCTCTCTCTCTCTGTCTCTCTCTCTCTACCTCTCTCTCTATTTCTCTCTCTCCCTCCCCCTCTCTACCTTTGTTTTACTTGCAGTACCATCCTCTTACTTCCTCTTCTCTTTCCCCCCATATTTCTCTCTTTTCCTACCTCCCCCATTCTCTCTCTCGCTTCCCCATCTTTCCCCCTCTCTCCCTCCATATCTCTCTCTCCCGCACTCCCTCCCTCTCTTTCTCCTTTGTTGGCACGTGTCTCTAGCCTGCATGTGTGCTGCTGGCTGCGCCCCTGTTGGTCAGTGTCCAGCTTTCCCCTCCTCCTCCTCTTCCCCATGTACCATGTCTATGAGCGCTGGGGCTCTTCCTCAGCACACGGCCCACTGGCCTCGGAGTGATCCTTATGTAATTGCCAACTGTCTACAGTCATTAGGGGCAGCCTTTAAAAGAGACATGCTTCGCCGACAGCTGCGTCCCCTCGCCTTTGCCTGCCTTTCAGATCGCATTTGCTTTAAATGCACAACTTGGCTATATTTAACTAGAAGCACAATGTGAGCACCGCCTCCGCGGACAGGCAGGGCCCTCCTCCATCCCTTTTCCATCCCATCCTCTGAATATCTGGGGAACATAAAGCATCCTGAAGTATGCATGAAGACGATGTTGTGTGTATTGTAGCATTGGGAAGCATTGTGTGTTTTTAGAAATGTTTTATATTGCACTCTTTTTTATTTTTTTATTTTACCTTTATTCAACCAGGCAAGTCAGTTAAGAACACATTCTTATTTTCAATGACGGCCTGGGAACAGTGGGTTAACTGCCTGTTCAGGGGCAGAACGACAGATTTGTACCTTGTCAGCTCGGGGATTGAACTCGCAACCTTCCGGTTACTAGTCCAACGCTCTAACCACTAGGCTACCCTGCCGCCTCTACACTCTAACCACTAGGCTACCCTGCCGCCTCTACACTCTAACCACTAGGCTACCTGCCGCCTCTACACTCTAACCACTAGGCTACTCTGCCGCCTCTACACTCTAACCACTAGGCTACCCTGCCGCCTCTACACTCTAACCACTAGGCTACCTGCCGCCTCTACACTCTAACCACTAGGCTACCCTGCCGCCTCTACACTCTAACCACTAGGCTACCTGCCGTCCCTACACTCTAACCACTAGGCTACTCTGCCGCCTCTACACTCTAACCACTAGGCTACCCTGCCGCCTCTACACTCTAACCACTAGGCTACCCTGCCGCCTCTACACTCTAACCACTAGGCTACCCTGCCGCCTCTACACTCTAACCACTAGGCTACCTGCCGCCTCTACACTCTAACCACTAGGCTACCTGCCGCCTCTACACTCTAACCACTAGGCTACCTGCCGCCTCTACACTCTAACCACTAACCACTAGGCTACCCTGCCGCCTCTACACTCTAACCACTAGGCTACCTGCCGCCTCTACACTCTAACCACTAGGCTACCTGCCGCCTCTACACTCTAACCACTAGGCTACCTGCCGCCTCTACACTCTAACCACTAGGCTACCTGCCGCCTCTACACTCTAACCACTAGGCTACCTGCCGCCTCTACACTCTAACCACTAGGCTACCTGCCGCCTCTACACTCTAACCACTAGGCTACCCTGTCGCCTCCACACTCTAACCACTAGGCTACCTGCCGCCTCTACACTCTAACCACTAGGCTACCTGCCGCCTCCACACTCTAACCACTAGGCTACCTGCCACCTCTACACTCTAACCACTAGGCTACCCTGCCGCCTCTACACTCTAACCACTAGGCTACCTGCCGCCTCTACACTCTAACCACTAGGCTACCCTGCCGCCTCTACACTCTAACCACTAGGCTACCTGCCACCTCTACACTCTAACCACTAGGCTACCTGCCGCCTCTACACTCTAACCACTAGGCTACCTGCCGCCTCTACACTCTAACCACTACGCTACCCTGACGCCCCTCTTGGTTGAGATGTCAACATATTTCAGGATTCTTTACATTAATGATGCATTTACATTTACTTAAAATATTTGAAATGCTACATGTAAAAAAACAAATATTACAAGTGATGAAAATAACATTGTCCATGTCTAATCCTAACAGCGAAACAGAAATTAATATTTTCATTTAAGCCCAAATGTCTAACCCTCACATTCACTATGCATTACTTACAAATAGTTTACGCTTTCATAGGTAAGGTTCTGATTGCAATGTGTTCTGAGGCATCCCAGAGATCCCTGTAAAGCCATGTGAGTGACGAACATGTTCAGTGACAGCTGGGTCGTGTCCTGTCGTATCGGGGACAGAGAGACACAGCTGCCCTGCAGATGAGCACCAGGAGCGGAGACAGGAGGAGCCCAGAGCAGGAACATGCCATCCAATCGACAAACAAAATATTTTCCTAATTTTTACGAACAAAAATGGATGAAAGTGCAGCAATGTTAGCCTAGATGAAGGAAGTTCAGCGCCATAATGCGATTTAAATTATAAAGGTAACTTCGGATTGAGCAGACATATGCAGTGTTCACTGTGAATAGAATTTCTTTCAATTTAGGTCGAAAATAAATTGCCCTGACATACGTTATTTACACAAGACCACACAGATTTCTATATGCATTTTCTAATGAGAGAGAGCTCAAAATGCAAGCTGGCCTCAGGGTTAGGGTCACTTTGGTTTTGTAAGGGGACATAATGAGGGGTCACGCTTCAGGGGCCTTTGGTAAACAGGCTCCTTTTCTCTGGACGAGACAACAGAATTAAAAGACAAAAAGATGTGTAAGTCTGGCTGGCATCTCCTTTCACTAAGGAGGCCTTGGCTGGCATCCCATTTCTCCAAGGAGAGCCTGGCTGGCATCTCCTTTCACTAAGGAGGCCCTGGCTGGCATCCCATTTCACCAAGGAGGCCTTGGCTTGGCACCCATTTCACCAAGGAGGCCTTGGCTGGCATCTCCTTTCACTAAGGAGGCCCTGGCTGGCACCCATTTCACCAAGGAGGCCTTGGCTGGCATCTCCTTTCACTAAGGAGGCCCTGGCTGGCATCCCATTTCACCAAGGAGGCCTTGGCTGGCACCCATTTCACCAAGGAGGCCCTTGGCTGGCATCCCATTTCACCAATGTGGCCCTGGCTGGCATCCAGAGGCGGAGCCAGAGGGGTGTGAAATTTTGGGATGGCACCGGGGGTGGCCAATCAGGTGTCCAGTGCCACCCCAAAATGTCACTTCTTGAAAGAAGCATTTATTTGGACGTTCGGCGGTGCATTTTTCAAATCCAGGACGAGGAAGAGAGAATATTAACGTTGGTTGCGAGATACAGAAGAATAAGAATAGGAAGAACATACAGAAGAAGAAGAGAGAATATAAGAGAGATCGGTTCCCAATTTAGCCTAACATTATGTTTACATCTGTGCTAGTAATAGAGAGTGCAAGGTTATATACATAAACAGAGCAAAGTTCTTAAGTTACATTATACGAATGTTTAGCTAATGTGAGATAACTAGCAGGCTACAACTGTCAACAGTTCAGCAAGTTAACATTCAGCAATTTGAAAACCATTAACTCAGTTAGATTTGCGTACTTGAACTCAAAACCAACAATAGTTAATATCAATTTGTTAACGTTGCTCAAAAGATTTCCACAATTTGCAGATATCCTGTTTGCTATCGTAAAGGTGTAATAAATTATAGCTAGCTGAGTTACTTACTGCAGAGTAGGGCTAGCCATGATCTAACTAGTAACTTAGTGAAGGTGTAATAAATTATAGCTAGCTGAGTTACTTACTGCAGAGTAGGGCTAGCCATGATCTAACTAGTAACTTAGGCTGGTAGTTGATTTTAAGGTACAGTCATGATAATGGGGATTTGTAATTAAGGTTGAGATTGGACTGAAATGTGGGTAATTTGGATGCTTAGATGTAACCATAGACTGTCTTATTTTTTAATGGGGTCAATTAAACATTTAAAGAAAGGGAGAGATATCAGACTTCTTTTTAAAGAAGCACAAACAGGCAGGTCAGTTGCCCTTGTATCACCACCGGACCCCAGAGCAGCTCCCTGCCTGAGGCTAGTCAGAGTCAGTGTGGTCAGACCTCACAAGGATCCATTCTACCACCACCAGGTTAGAGTATCAAGATGAATTTGTCAGATTAAGCCTCACTTCAAAATGTTTGTTGTTGATTCATGTGTGTTCTTGTTTTGATCAAATCAAATCAATTCAAATGTATTTATAAAGCCCTTCTTACATCAGCTGATTTCTCAAAGTGCTGTACAGAAACCCAGCCTAAAACACCAAACAGCAAGCGATGCAGGTGTAGAAGCAGAGTGGCTAGGAAAAACTCCTTAGAAAGGCCAGAACCTAGGAAGAAACCTAGAGAGGAACCAGGCAAATGAGGGTGGCCAGTCCTCTTCTGGCAGTGCCGGGTGGAGCTTATAACAGAACATGGCCAAGATGTTCAGATGTTCATAGATGACCAGCAGGGTCAAATAATAATAATCACAGTGGTTGTCGAGGGTGCAACAGGTCAGCACCTCAGGAGTAAATGTCAGTTGGCTTTTCATAGCCGATCATTCAGAGAATCTCTACCTAGAGAGTTGAAAGCAGCAGGTCTGGGACAGGGAGCACGTCTGATGAACAACCCAGGCTTCCATGGCCGCAGGCAGAACAGTTGAAACTGGAGCAGCAGCACGGCCAGGTGGACTGGGGACAGCAAGGAGTCATCAGGCCACGTAGTCCTGAGGCAAGGTCCTAGGGCTCAGGTCCTCCGAGAGAGAGAGAGAAAGAAAGAAAGAGAATTAGAAAGAGCATACTTAAATTCACAAATGACACCGGATAAGACAGGAGAAATACTCCAGATACAACAGACTGGCACTAGCCCCCTGACACATAAACTACTACAACATAAATACTGGAGGCTGAGACAGGAGAGGTCGGGAGACACCGTGGCCCCATCCGACGATACCCCCGGACAGGGCCAAACAGGCAGGATATAACCTCACCCACTTTGCCAAAGCACAGTCCCCACACCACTAGAGGGATATCTTCAACCACCAACTTACCATCCTGAGACAAGGCAGAGTATAGCCCACAAAGATCTCTGCCATGTCACAACCCAAGGAGGGGTGCCAACTCAGACAGGAAGATCACGTCAGTGATTCAACCCACTCAAGTGACGCACCCCTCCTAGAAACGACATGGAAGAGCACCAGTAAGCCAGTGACTCAGCCCCTGTAATAGGGTTAGAGGCAGAGAATCCCAGTGGAGTGAGGGGAACCGGCCAGGCAGAGACAGCAAGGGTGGTTTGTTGCTCCAGAGCCTTTCCGTTTACCTTCACACTCCTGGGCCAGACGACACTCAATCATAGGACCTACTGAAGAGATGAGTCTTCAATAAAGACTTGAAGGTTGAGACCGAGTCTACGTCTCTCACATGGGTAGGCAGACCATTCCATAAAAATGGAGCTCTATAGGAGAAAGCCCTGCCTCCAGCTGTTTGCTTAGAAATCCTAGGGACAGTTAGGAGGCCTGCGTTTTGTGACCGTAGCGTACGTGTAGGTATGTACGGCAGGACCAAGTCAGAGAGATAGGTAGGAGCAAGCCCATGTAATGCTTTGTAGGTTAGCAGTAAAACCTTGAAATCAGCCCTAGCCTTAACAGGAAGCCAGTGTAGAGAGGCCTAGCACTGGAGTAATTTGATCACATTTTTTGGTTCTAGTCAATATTCTAGCAGCCGTATTTTGCACTAACTTGAGTTTCTTTAGCGCTTTATCCGGGTAGCCGGAAAGTAGAGCATTGCAGTAGTTTAACCTAGAAGTGACAAAAGCTTTCTATTCAGATAGTTATTTCCATGTGTTTACCGGAGCTTATGTTGGTGGGTTTTAAGAAGATTCTTTGATTGAGAAATCATGAACACCTACTGTGGCATGCTGGTCCCTGTTTTCAAATCTTGTTTTGAGAGTATGATATAGCCTACCAATGCAAATAATGTTGAGAGTAGGACAGAAAGTTTTTACTTTTTGCAATGTTACATAGATAGAAAAAAGCTGTCCTTGAAATGGTCTTGATATGGTCGTCAAAAGAGAGATCAGGGTCCAGAATAACGCAGAGGTCCTTCACAGTTTCATTTGAGACGACTGTACAACCATCAAGATTAATTGTCAGATTCAACAGAAGATCTCTTTGTTTCTTGGGACCTAGAACAAGCATCTCTGTTTTGTCTGAGTTTAAAAGTAGAGAATTTGCAGCCATTCACTTCCTTGTGTCTGAAACACAGGCTTCCAGCGAGGGAAATTTTTGGGCTTCACCATGTTTCATCGAAATGTACAGCTGTGTTTAAGCCGCATAGCAGTGAAAGTTAACATTTTGTTTCCGAATGACATCACCAAAAGGTAAAATATATATTGAAAACAATAGTGGTCCTAAAATGGAACCTTGAGGAACACCGAAATGTACAGTTGATTTGTCAGAGGACAAACCATCCAGAGACAAACTGATATCTTTCCGACAGATACGATCTAAACCAGGCCAGAACTTGTCCGTGTAGACAAATTTGGGTTTCCAATCTCTCCAATAGAATGTGTTGATCGATGGTATCAAAAGCAGCACTAAGGTCCAGGAGCACAAGGACAGATGCAGAGCCTCTGACAGACGCCATTAAAAGGTAATTTACCACCTTCACAAGTGCAGTCTCAGTGCGATGAGGGGGTCTCAAACCAGACTGAAGCATTTCGTATACATTGTTTGTCTTCAGGAAGGCAGTGAGTTGCTGCGCAACAGATTTTTCTATATATTTTTGAGAGGAATGGGATATTCGATATAGGCCAATTCTTTTTTAAATATTTTCTGGGTCAAGGTTTGGCTTTTTCAAGAGAGGCTTTATTACTGTAACTTTTAGTGAGTTTGGTACATATCCGGTGGATAGAGAGCTGTTTATTATGTTCAACATAGGAGGGCCAAGCACAGGAAGCAGCTCTTTCAGTAGTTTAGTTGGAATAGGGTCCAGTATGCAGCTTGAAGGTTTAGAGGCCATGATTATTTTCATCACTGTGTCAAGAGATAGAGTACTAAAACACTTGAGTGTCTCTCTTGATCCTAGGTCCTGGCAGAGATGTGCAGACTCAGGACAACTGAGCTTTGGAGGAATACGCAGATTTAAAGAGGAGTCCATAATTTGCTTTCTAATGATCATGATCTTTTCCTCAAAGAAGTTTATGAATTTATCACTGATGAAGTGAAATCCATTCTCTCTTGGGGAATGTTGTTTTTTAGTTAGCTTTGCGATAGTATCAAAATTATTTTGGGGTTGTTCTTATTTTCCTCAATTAAATTGGGAAAACAGGATGATCGAGCAGCAGTGAGGGCTCTTCGGTACTGCACGGTACTGTCTTTCCAAGCTAGTCGGAAGACTTCCAATTTGGTGTGGCGCCATTTCCGTTCCAATTTTCTGGAAGCTTGCTTCAGAGCTCGGGTATTTTCTGTGTACCAGGGAGCTAGTTTCTTATGAGAAATGTTTTTAGTTTTTAGGGGTGCAACTGCATCTAGGGTATTGCGCAAGGTTAAATTGAGTTCCTCAGTTAGGTGGTTAACTGATTTTTGTCCTCTGGCATCCTTGGGTAGACAGAGGGAATCTGCAAGGACATCAAGGAATCTTTGTGTTGTCTGTGAATTTATAGCACGACTTTTGATGTTCCTTGGTTGGGGTCTGAGCAGATTATTTGTTGCAATTGCAAACGTAATAAAATGGTGGTCCGATAGTCCAGGATTATGAGAAAAAACATTAAGATCCAAAACTAGGTCCAGAGTATGAGTGTGGCAGTGAGAAGGTCCCGAGACATGTTGGACAAAGCCCACTGAGTCAATGATGGCTCCGAAAGCCTTTTGGAGTGGGTCTGTGGACTTTTCCATGTGAATATTAAAGTCACCAAAAATTTGAATATTATCTGCTATGACTACAAGATCTGATAGGAAATCCGGGAACTCAGTGGGGAACGCAGTGTATGGCCCAGGAGGCCTGTAAACATTAGCTATAAAATGTGATTGAGTAGGCTGCATAGATTTCATGACTAGATGAAAATGCCTGGGGATGTTTTGTAAATTAAAATTTGCTATCATAAATGTTAGCAACATTCTCTTTGCGGGATGCCTGGGGGATATGGTCTCTAATGTAACCAGGAGGTGAGGCCTCATTTAACACAGTAAATTCATCAGGCTTAAGCCATGTTTCAGTCAGGCCAATCACATCAAGATTATGATCAGTGATTAGTTCATTGACTATAACTGCCTTGGGGTTCTAACATTAAGTAGCCCTATTTTGAGATATGAACTATCACAATCTCTTTCAATAATAGCAGGAATGGAGGAGGTCTTTATTCCAGTGAGATTGCTAAGGCGAACACCGCCATGTTTAGTTTTGCTCAACCTAGGTCGAGGCACAGACACGTTCTCAATGGGGATAGCTGAGCTGACTACACTGACTGTGCTAGTGGCAGACTCCATTAAGCTTGCAGGCTGGCTGAACAGTCTGCTGCCTGTCCTGCACCCTATCTCATTGTGGAGCTAGGGGAGTTAGAGCCCTGTCTATGTTGGTCGATAAGATGAGAGCACCCCTCCAGCTAGGATGGAGTCCGTTACTCCTCAACCGGCCAGGATTGGTCCTGTTTGTGGGAGGGCCAATTATCTACAAATTATATATTTTGGGAGGGGCAGAGAACAGGTTTCAACCAGCGATTGAGTTGTGAGACTCTGCTGTAGAGCTCATCACTCCCCCTAACTGGGAGGGGGCCAGAGACAGTTACTCGATGCCGGCACATATTTCTAGCTAATTTACACGCTGAAGCTATATTGCGCTTGGTGACCTCTGACTGTTTCATCCTAACATCGTTGGTGCTGATGTGGATAACAATATCCTTATACTCTCTACAATCGCCAGTTTTAGCTTTAGCCAGCACCATCTTCAGATCAGCCTGTTAGGGCTACTAGTTCCCCTTTGGGAACTCACCCCACCCCCCCTGAGCTGTAATGTGGCGCAGGGAACGCAAGAAATAATCCTAAAAATATTTAACCTCCACAGAATCGCTTGAAAAATGGCTCAAATGAAAGATAAAGAAGTTATTTATCTACCCAGCAAGTCAGATTTCTAAAATGTTTTACGGCGAAAACATAGCACATATTTATGTCCAACCACCACTGCATACATACTTCATTAGCTTAGCCAAGTAGGAAAAAATATGCAATCAACAAACGCAGGATTAAAAGAAAAATAATTTCACTAACCTTTTGAAATCTTCATCAGATGACAGTAATATAACATGTTACACAGTACATTCATTTTTTTCAATAATATGCAATATATATCCATAAATATCTGTTTACAATTATGCATCGTTCAAAAATGCTACTCCAATGTCAGGAGAAATAAATAGCTCCGGCAGATAACGTCAGCAAACAAGGAATACACATCATAAACTTTGACTAAATATGCATGTTTTACATATGTATGGCAAGATAAACTTCTTCTAAATGCAATTGCTATGTTACAATTATTTTTAACGTTACATTTGGCGTTTACTAGGCTATAATAGAGAGTCGGCGCTCTAGTTAGCATGCTGACTCCTCTATCATGGAGTCGGCAGAAACCCAAAATGAAGACTATTCCCTTACCATGGCTGTTCTTGCTTCAGAAGACGTGGAAGGGTTAATACTCACCAAGTTAGCTTCAGTTTGCAAGTCTGTGTCTTTCCGTTCTCAAACTAGACACTTTTCGGTCGAAATGTATGCAAATTGGCTGCTGACTGTGGATATTTCAGTAAACTTATCAAACTATGTTTATAATTAAGCCTTAGCATGTTATAAAGGTCTACAGCAATCGTGAGGGCGAACAGATTAGCACACGTTGTTCAGTCTGTCCTGGGAGAAAGAGAGAAAAATCTTCAGTCTCCCATTGGTGAATTTTTTTGTGCGTCACCGACGCTTGGTCACGCTGAACGTCTCGTGAGCACGTGATTCTCGCAGTTACAGGCCTCATCGAAAGCAGGCTTCACGCTGAAGACATAGAACGTGTTTCCATGGTTATAGCTCTTTGGGAAGTGTGTAAACAATGACGTCAAAGTGAGGGCAACTTTTCCCATTACAAGAGAGACTTTGGGAGAATGCATGCCCTGAGAGTTCTGCTTTAGCTAGAGACAAAATTTAAACGGTTTTATAAGCTTTAGAGTGTTTCCTATTCGATAACAATTTTTAATTGCATATATTAGCAACTTTTGACAAAAATTTATCATGGTTTATATGGGTGCCGAATTCCTCCAGAAGGGGCAGTATTCAGGGCTAGCCCTAACAGGTTTTAACGTCGGTAGTCCTGCCCCCGGGTAAACAGTGTATGATCGCTGGATGATTCGTTTTTAGTCTAATACTGCGGATAATGGAGTCGCCAATGACTAGGGTTTTCAATTTGTCAGAGCTACTGGTGGGAGGCTGTGGCATTTCTATTGTGATTATACACTAATGGTTCTTGTGTTATTTTAATGTAATAGATGTATCCAGGGATGACACAGAGACCTCTGGATCTGAGCAAGACAGTGAGCCAGAGCTGCCAGGAGATGTCATTGAGCCCCTCCCAACTGTATCAAGCACCAGGTATGCTGTTCCAAAAGGACCCAATGGTAGGCCAGGCCTATACTTTAAACTACACCCAATGGTAGGCCAGGCCTATACTTTAAACTACACCCAATGGTAGGCCAGGACTATACTTTAAACTACACCCAATGGTAGGCCAGGACTATACTTTAAACTACACCCAATGGTAGGCCAGGACTATACTTTAAACTACACCCAATGGCAGGCCAGGCCTATACTTTAAACTACACCCAATGGTAGGCCAGGACTATACTTTAAACTACACCCAATGGTAGGCCAGGCCTATACTTTAAACTACACCCAATGGCAGGCCAGGCCTATACTTTAAACTACACATGTTAGTTAGCAGCTGTTAGTATCTAATCTTGTGGATCCATTAATTATACATTTCCATAGAGATATGACACATTATTTAACGTGTATTTCAGACATTTCAAGACCCAGAGAAGAGGGTCCTGTACAGCCGCGTTTGAAAACATTTCCCAGAACTCAGCATGGTACTAGGAAAAGGGCTTTCAACAGCTCCTGGTAAAAGGACAATTCATGGCTTGAGTATTCTGTAGGTCAAGATTCGACTTACTGTTTCACCTGCAGGCATTTTTCTCTGCCCAATACACCTGCATCTGCCTTCACATCGCAGCAGTAACTGGAAAAAGGCGCTGTTTAATGATTCTGGGTTTAAGCTCCATTTAAGCTCCATATCAATGCTATGTATGCTTGGAATCAGCAGAAAAGGGCTATTGACAGCAACTCATCAATGTTAGATGGCATAAATGAGGACTGGAAAAGGAAAGTGGAGGAAAACTGTACTTACAGTTGAAGTCGGAAGTTTACATACACCTTAGCCAAATACATTTAAACTCGGTTTTTAACAATTCCTGACATTTAATCCCAGTAAAAATGCACTGTTTTAGGTCAGTTAGGATCACCACTTTATTTTAAGAATGTGAAATGTCTGAAAATTAGTAGAGAGGATGATATATTTCAGCATTTATTTCTTTCATCATATTCCCAGTGGATTAGACGTTTACATACACTCACTTAGTATTTGGTAGCATTGCCTTTAAATTGTTTAACTTGGATCAAATCTTTCAGGTAGCCTTCTACAAGCTTCCCACAAAAAGTTGGGTGAATTTTGGCCCATTCCTCTTGACAGAGCTGGTGTGACGGAGTCAGGTTTATAGGCCTCCTTGCTCACACACGCTTCTTCAGTTCTGCCCACAAATTTTCTATAGGATTGAGGTCAGGGCTTTGTGATGGCTAATCCAATACCTTGACTTTGTTGTCCTTAAGTCATTTTACCACAACTTTGGAAGTATGCTTGGGGTCAGTGTCCATTTGGAAGACCCAATTGTGACCAAGCTTTATTGATGTCTTGAGATGTTGCTTCAATATATCCACATAATTTTCTCACTTCATGATGCCATCTATTTTGTGAAATGCACCAGTCCCTACTGCAACAAAGCACCCCCGTGCTTCACGGTTAGGATGGTGTTCTTCGGCTTGCAAGCCTCCCCCTTTTCCCTCCAAACACAACGATGGTCATTATGGCCGAACAGTTCTATTTCTGTTTCATCAGACCAGAGGACATTTCTCCAAACAGTACAACTTTGTCCCCATGTGCAGTTGCAAACCGTAGTCTGGCTTTTTTTATGGAGGTTTTGGAGCAGTGGCTTCTTCCTTACTGAGCGGCCTTTCAGGTTATGTCGATATAGGACTCGTTTTACTGTGGATATAGATACTTTTGTACCTGTTTCCTCCAGCATCTTCACAAGGTCCTTTGCTGTTGTTCTGGGATTGATTTGCACTTTTCGCACAAAAGTATGTTCGTCTATAAGAGACTGAACACGTCTCCTTCCTGAGCGGTATGACGGCCGCGTGGTCCCATGGTGTTTATACTTGTGTTCTATTGTTTGTACAGATGAACATGGTACCTTCAGGTGTTTGAAAATTGCTCTCAAGGGTGAACCAGACTTGTGGAGGTCTACATTTTGTTTTCTGAGGTCTTGGCTGATTTCTTTTGATTTTCCCATCATGTCAAGCAAAGAGGCACTGAGTGTGAAGGTAGGCCTTGAAATACATCCACAGGTACACCTCCAATCGACTCAAATTATGTCAGTTAGTCTATCAGAAGCTTCTAAAGCCATGAAATCATTTCCCAGAATTTTCCAAGCTGTTTAAAGGCACAGTCAACTTAGTGTATGTAAACTTCTGACCCACTGGAATTGTGATACAGTGAATTATAAGTGAAATAATCTGTCTGTAAACACTTTTGGGAGAAATTAATTGTGCCTTAGAGGTCCTAACCACCTTGCCGAAACTATAGTTTGTTAACATCTCTGGGATTTTCAAAAAGGCTTTACGGCGAAAGCAAAATATGCTATTATCTGAGGATAGCACCCCAGTAAATAAAGAGAGAGAAGCATATTTCAACCCTGCAGGCGCGACAAAAAACACAGAAATAAAAATATAATTCATGCCTTACCTTTGACAAGCTTCTTTTGTTGGCACTCCAATATGTCCCATAAACATAAAAAATTATCCTTTTCTTCGATTAATTCCGTCAATATATATCCAACATGTCCATTTATTTGGCGCGTTTGATTCAGAAAAACACCAGTTCCAACTTGGTTCCAACTTACAAAATATCTCAAAAGTTACCTGTAAACTTTGCCAAAACATTTCAAACTACTTTTGTAATACAACTTTAGGTATTTTTTAATGTACATAATCGATAAAATTGAAGATGGGATGATCTGTGTCCAATACAGGAGGGAAACCAACTGTAGCTAGTTTTCTGGTCACGCGCCTCTATCTAACAGTACACTACAAGTGACCCTCTTTCTGAACAGTGCTACGTCTTCATTACACAAAGGAATAACCTAATCCAATTTCTAAAGACTGTTGACATCCAGTGGAAGCAATAGAAACCGCAAGAAGGTCCCTTAGAAATCTGGATTCCCAATGAAATCCCATTGAAAAGAGAGACCTAAAAAAAAATAAAGAAAAATCTGAATGGTTTGTCCTCTGGGTTTCGCCTGATAAATAAGTTATGTTATACTCACAGACATGATTCAAACAGTTTTAGAAACTTCAGAGTGTTTTCATCCGAATCCACTAATGATATGCATATCTTATCTTCTGGGGATGAGTAGCAGGCAGTTGAATTTGGGCATGCATTTCATCCGGAAGTGAAAAGACTGCCCCCTGTCACCAAGAAGTTAACAGGAAATTTGTGGAGTGGTTGAAAAACGAGTTTTAATGACTCCAACCTAAGTGTACGTAAACTTCTGTCTTCAACTGTACATTAAAACAATTGCAGAGGTGCTCCTATTAACTGCCACTCAAAATATAGTGCAGAGAGATCATCGAGAGTCTGATGACTCTCACAACAAGGTACATTTTTTGACAACCTTAGAAGAAATAGCAAAGCATTACCATCTCAAAGAGAGAAAGATGAATGCATGTGACAATGCTAAGGACACAAGCCAGCAAATCCAGAACAAAGTTTTTGAGGGCTTAGCTGAGATGGTACAAAGTGAAATAACAAGAGAAGTAAAATAAAGTTGAAGTGTTTAGTGTAATTGCAGATGAAACTAAAGATTTGAAGAAAAAAATAAGAAATGTCTTTAGTTGTGACGTACTATTACTACGGGGCCATCCACAAAAGCTTTTTACACTTTCAAGTCAGCTGAAAGCTTAGATGCAGCAGGTCTCACAAAAATGATAATTGATTGCTTTGAAAAACACGGTCTGGACTACAGAAATCATCTGGTGAGGCAAGGCTATGACGGTGCATCAGTCATGAGCGGAAAGCATTCTGGTGTGTCTGCACGAATTAAAAACAGTGCAAGATTTGCATTTTATGTGCACTCTAATGCACATTATTTGAATTTGGTTCTTGTCGATGCTGTAAATTCAGTGCCTTTTTTGCTCTCCTGCAGGAGCTTTATAACTTTGTATCTGGCTCGTACGTTCATCTCAAGTGGCTTGCAGTTCAGAAAGAGCTGTATCCACAGCAGCAGCCCGGGGTACTACAGAGACTTACGGATGGAAGGTGGGCCTGCAGATACATGGCATGCCGTAATCTGAGGGACAGGCTTCCAGCAGTTCTGAGAGTGCTACAGGATATCACACTTGAAAATAGTGGTGACAGATCAGTGGAGTCAAGGGGCCTTCTTTCTCAGATAGATTTATATTTCACAGGGCTTTTGGCTACCTTTTGGAAAGTGCTTGGTGATGCCAAATGTCTTTCTGACTTGCTCCTATCGAGCTCTCTTGACCTAGCAAGGGCTGTGGATCGAGTAGGTGCCCTTACAGACACATTACAGGACTACAGAAGTGAGGGTTACGTTGGAGAACTATGGAAAGAGGTTGAAGAGATGTCAGAGCACCGCAGAATAAGTGTAGAAACAGTGTGTAAAAGACATTCTAAAACTTAAGAATTCACAACTCCTTGATGATGCGGCAGGTAGCCTAGTTGTTAGAGCATTGGACTAGTGACCGAAAGGTTGCAAGATCGAATCCCCAAACTGACAAGGTAAAACTCTGTCATTCTTCCCCTGAACAAAGCATTTAACAAACTGTTCCTAGGCTGTCACTGAAAATAAGAATTTGTTAACTTAACTGACTTGCCTAGTAAAATAAATGAGCACTGTAAGACAGAAAAATATTGACCAAAATGATGGTGAAAGCTTCCTAAGAGCTATATTTTATATTTTATCAAGTGCTTGACTGTCTCACAGTCTCTTTACCCAAAGACTACAACATTATGGAATGAGGCACCTCTGTTTGCCTTCGCTCAGACCTTTGAGTCAGATTTAGAGGACCTCAAACATGAGGTTCATCAAACCAAGCGGCTTCTTGACAGGAGAGAGAAAAGTGGAAGGGACAGACCCTCTACTCTCCTTGACTCTGTTGTGTTTCTAGAACCTTATAAAGAGGTCTTCCATGAGCTTTTTCGACTTTGTAAGATTTCTGTTGTTACACCAGTCAGCAGTGCTTCTTGCGAGAGAAGCTTCTCAGCGTTAAAACTGATTAAAACCCACCTTAGGACAACAATGGCTGATGACAGGTTAAGTCACCTCGGAATTCTTTAGTGTTGAGTCAAGGAGGGCACGCTACCTCAACATGGATGAGTTTATGAAACATTTTGCCAGTTCTCACCAGAACCGCAGAATTGTGCCATTTTAAATCTAGCAGGGATAATTAGGCACTTAGGTGGTCCCTCTGGCCATGATTAACACCTGCACTGTGTACTAGCTGGTACACTGACAATCTAAAATGATCAATCCAAAGGGTATCATGTCACACAGATTCCATTTGGTCTTAATTAGGCCAATTCCAAAACTTGTCTTTGCTATTAGTTAACATAATATATATGAACATAAATATGATACTGTAAGTTTGTAATATTGATGGGCACAAATTATTTTTATTTTTTTTCAAGTCCATTTCTGCTTGATACATGGTATGTCAAATTGCAGTGTTTTTTTTGTAAATGTACATTATTGTAAGTAAACTATGCAGTTTATGTAACACACAAATGCTATCTTATCTTCAACGTGCTTGAGATTGATTTTCTGAAAATATTTTGGATAACAGAGTGACCCAAGTCTCTCCAGTATGTGAGTACAGTGTGTGTGTGTGAGAGAGAGAGAGAGAGAGAGAGAGAGAGAGAGAGAGAGAGAGAGAGAGAGATGACTATTCATAGTATGTTAAAGAATTCTAGTGAAGTAACCCTTTTGGACCACACCATCTGCCACATTGAAGAACTCTGGGTTCAGTGAATTATCACTTCTACCTCTAATAATCAGCAATCACAGGATTCATTCATGCTCCTTAGATGCCAGGTTAGGGTTACACAGTCATTTTCTGTCATGGTCTATGGACCCCCTGAATTAGCCTTGGTCACCCCCTGGCCACCCCATGTATACAATTCCAGTTCCGCCACTGCAGGCATCCCCTTTCACCAAGGAGGCCGTCTCACTCTGTTCTAAGGATTAACATGGGTAAACGGGATCCCGGGAATGTCCTGGGAACGCTCTTCACATTTCTCAAGAAAAATACAATAACAACATTTTCCCCAAAAGCTGCAATAATTCAGTTCACCAAAATACACAAAATATGCAGCATCAGATTAGCAAGAAATGAAATGGCACATGGAAGCCTTTAACTTTAACCTAGCGTATTCATTTCACACAAGGTCTCCATAAACTCAAAGCACACGTATAATTAACTCTGTGGGACTGCACACCTGACCCACAAGCAGTTAATTAACCTGACAGTATAGCCTATAAAAGAACATGTACCTCTTGAAGCTGTCATTGTGACTCTTTGGACTGTCACAAATTTGATAGGCCTTTGCACAATTCACCAGGCATCTCTGTCACAGACATGAAGTCTGTTAACAATTCAGAGAGGCATGAGGAAAAATTATATCTTCTTCTGTCCTAGAGCATAAGCTATTTTCCTTTTTCAGTCCCAATCACACTGAACCAAAAATCCTGTCTCCTGTCTCGCATTAACATTCCTAGTTTTATTCTGTAATCCATAGGTTGCATGATCAACGTACGTCTCCTAAGCATGTCAAAATACCGCTATGACATTTCACCCACTTCTTTGCGCTTGTACTTGCTTCCCATATGAGAGCTTCGGTAGAGAATGTGTGATCAACAAACGGTATGACAGTAGATATGGATATTTTGTCCCTGTTAAAGATACCTTGATATTTAAACTATTTCCACTCTTCATATCCCTGTTATTCATGAGCTGATCTGCTATCTGTATAATCATCAACTAGATTTTTTCCAAATATAGGATATTCTGTCATTCGTTGAAGGAGGGTTATCTAGAAAGCTACGCAACTTTGGTCATTTGACTTTTGCTTGACTGCCGTTACAATGTTGGACAACACCATACTCTGTTGTTCCTGAGCACTTAAAAAACATATATATTTGTATTTATTTAACCCTTATTTATCTAGGCAAGTCAGTTAATTAAGAACACACTCTTATTTACAATGACGGCCTACACCTTCCTCCCCTGTGTCGAGATAGCCTACTGTTGAAATGCACTGAAATAATTGAGGAACATGATACCGCTCTGAATGTGTGAACGGCCTCTTTCACAATTCACAACAATGTAATTTGTCGATCAAAGATAGGTTACTCTATCATTACTAAATATATGTTTCATTTGCTCTGAAATCTTTACATAGTGGAGCAGCCAAGCTGAAAAGATGGTGTAGAGGGCGTGACAGTACCCCACCCCCACCCCCACCCCAAAGGTGCGGACTCCGGATGCAAAACCTGACTCTATGAGGGAGGGTTCAGGTGGGCACCTAGCCTCTCCTTCGCCACTCGTGCTGGGGTGTGTGTCACCGTTCCGGTACAATGTGTGCCGGTTCTTCGCACCGTGTCTCCAGTGCGCCTTCACAGCCCAGTGCGCGCTGTGCCAGCGTCCCGCACTTGCCGGGCTAAAGTGAGCATCCAGCCAGGACGGGTCTACACTTCAGACCTCCAGTGCGCCTCCAAGGCCCAGTATACCCGATGCCAGCTCCACGCTCCAGGCCTCCAAAGCGCCTCCCCAGTCCAGAGCTTCAGGCAACAGTTCCCAGTCCAGAGCTTCTGGCAACATTTCACAGTCCACGGTCCGGAACCTCCTGAGACGGTCCATGGTCCGGAACCTCCTGAGGTGATCCATGGCACGAAGCCTCAAGTGATGATCTATGGCCCGAAGCCTCCAGAGACGATCGGTGGTCCGGAGTCCCCGGCGACAATCTACCTTCATAGAGTCAGGTTTTGGAGTCCGCACCTTGGGGGGGGGGGGGGGGGGGGTACTGTCACACCCTGACCTTAGAGAGCCTGTTTATTTCTCTATTTGGTTAGGTCACGGTGTGATTCGGGTGGGCATTCTAGTTTTATATTTCTTTGTTGGCCAGGTAGGGTTCCCAATCAGAGGCAGCTTTCTATCGTTGTCTCTGATTGGGAATCATACTTAGGCAGCCTGTTTTCCACCTGAGTTTGTGGGATCTTGTTTTTGCACAGTAGCTGTCGAGCAGAACTTTACGTTTGTTTACATTTGTCAGTGTTTCATTATTAAACGATCATGAACACTTTCCATGCTGCGCTTTGGTCTCACTCATTCAACGACGGACGTACCAAATAGTGTTTAACATGATTTTTGAATGACTACCTCTTCTCTGTACCCCACACATACAATTATCGAAAAGCCTATACAGAAAATAAATATTCCAAAGAATGCATCCTGTTTGCAACAAGGCACTAAAGAAATACTGTAAAACAAATGTGGCAAAGCAATTCACTTTTTGTCCAGAATACAAAGTGCTATATTTGGGGTAAATCCAATACAACACATTACTGAGTACCACTCTTCAAATTTTTGAACATAGTGGTGGCTGCATCATCCCAGATAGCAAAGAGAAATTGGCCCAGAAGCAGCCCTCTTCCAGGGGCCTTAACTGTTGAATCAGCCCGGAATCAGGTGTCAGCCCGGAATAAAAATGAATGACTGCCCAGAATCAGCCCAAGTACATCGGGCCGTTTCCATATCCCAGAATTCAGCTGACTTTGCATCTTACCAGAACCCCCCGTCCCAGAAGCGGCCCAATGCAAATTTAAATAAATGTTTACAAAATTACCCGATTTAGTCATTTTAAATATTACTATTATACATTTTATACATACAAAATATAAACATCCACAACAAAAAAAATTGTGTCAGAGGAAACATCATACACCTGGTGACCGTGTCAGCGTCCATGCGTCTGGCCCGCCACAGGAGTCGTTACAGAACGATGGGACAAGGACATCCCTGCCGGCCAAACCCTTCCCTAACTCGGACTACGCTGGGCCAATTGTACGTCGCCTCATGGCTCTCCCGATCGCGGCCGACAAGGGTTTCGAACCAGCATCTGTAGCACTGAATGTAGTGTCGTAGACCGCTGTGTGTTTAATGCTTATCAATTGCCTTGCACAAAGTATCAAAATACTAAAATACTACACAGGACTCTTAAAGAATTGTATTTAAATGTTAAACGTATTTTTTGATCACAGAAACAATGAGAAATGATGGAAAAATTAATTATGAAATGTTAATTATATAAAGCAGCCCGTGTAATCATCTGCCAGAGAGTAGCCCCTATCGGCCCGAGACCCAAGTAATACATTTGGGCCAGATAGCTATCACCGGAATAGCCCCGAGCCCCAAGTAATATATACATTTGGGCCTAGATAACTCACACCGGAATTGGCCCGAGCTCAATCCCGCATCCTAGCCATAAGTAATGCTGCTGAAGGCGGCCCAGACTCAGGCCACATGACATCGGCCAAGTTTGACTCTCAGCCGACTACCCTGACTCAGCCGAAATCGGCCCAGATCCATTGTGCTAGCTGGGATGTTATGGGTATATTGTAATTGTTAAGGACTGGGGAGTTTTTCAGGATGAAAAATAAATGGAATGGAGCTAAGCACAGGCAAAATCCTAGAGGAAAACCTTGTTCAGTCGGCTTTCCACCAGACACTGGGAGATGAATTCACCTTTCAGCAGGACAATAACCCAAAACACAAGGACAAATCAACACTGGAGTTGCCTTCCAAGAAGACAGTGAATGTTCCTGAGTGGCCGAGTTACAGTTTTGACTTAAATCTACTTGAAAATCTATAGAAACACCTGATAATGGTTGTTTAGCAATGATCAACAGCCAATTTGACAGAGCCTGAAGTATTTAAAAAATAATAATGGACAAAAATTGTACATTCCGGGTGTGCAAGACTCTTAGAGACTTACCCAGAAAGACTCAGCTGTGATCACTGCTAATGGTGATTCTAACTATCAGGTGTGAAGGTAAGACCCAGACGCAGACCACGTCAAAACTGGAGATAAAGGGCTTGACTCTGGATACATGAAAGGTGGGATGTTTACGAAGGGTACAGGGCAACAGAAGACAAACAGAAGAGAGGCTAACCTTGGAGATGGGGAACGGGCCGATAAACCAGGGGGGGGGGAGCGGGGGGGGGGGTTCCACCCGGAGGGGCAGTTCCTGGGTGGATAGCCATACCTTCTGCCCGAGACGATACATGGGACCGGAGTCTGATGGCGATCCGCTTGTCGTCGATATCTGGAGGTGGTCTTGAGGAGGGCCAACCTGGCTCTCCTCCAGGTACGATGACAGCGGCGGACAAACATCTGGGCAGAAGGTATGCCGACCTCCTCTTCCTGCTCAGGGAAGTGCGGGGGCTGATACCCCAGGGAACACTCAAATGGTGATAGGCCCGTGGCAGAGCAAGGAAGGGTGCTGAGGGTGTATTCCACCCACACCAGCTGCTGGCTCCAGGTGGTGGGGTTGGCGGAGACCAGGCAGCGCAGGGTTAAAATGGGAGTGGAACCAGGAGGACAGGCTGGCCGATGACCCAGTGAAGGTGCAGAACACCTTCCAGAACCGGGACGAGAACTAAGGGCCACAGTCAAAGACCATGTACACGGACAGTCCATGGATCCGGCAGAAGTGCTGCGCCATGAGCTGGCTGTCTCCTTGGAAGAGGGTAACTTGGAGAGAGAAATTAAGTGGGCGGCCTTGGAAAAGCGATCCACCACGGTCATGATGGCGATGTTGCCATCAGATGGTGGGGGACCTGTGACAAAGTCCAGGGAGATATGAGACCAGGATGAGGCAAAGGATGGAGGAGGCCAGCCGGAGCTTGTCGAGGGGTCTTGTTCCGTTCACTGGCAGCAGAAAACTGGAAGGAAAGGCAGCCACCTCAAAGGTGTTGGCTTTGGGGATGAACAGTGAGACATACCTGCTGGAGCGCATGCTATGGGTGGGTGTTGTTATCATGACCAGTGAGCTGAGATAAGGCGGAGCTTTACCTAGCATAGACTTATAGATGACCTGGAGCCAGTGGGTCTGGCGATGAATATGTAGCGAGGGCCAGCCGACTAGAGCATACAGTTCGCAGTAGTGGGTGGTATAAGGCGCTTTGGTAAAATAAAATGGATGGCACTGTGATAGACTACATCCAAAATGCCCGACAGGTGCTCAGCTCTCCATTAAAGCGTTCTGGTGGAGGTAACAGGGGCTCCCGGGAAGGTGGCGCGGCGCTGCTAACTGCCGAGTTAATGAGGGGCGGTGGGGCGCCAACAGCATGTCCAACGCCGTGTCATGGCGCTCAGCCAATGTTTGGACCCCCTCCATCAGCCCACGAAGCAATTCTTTGTGACTGCCAATGGAGGCTCCTTGGGATGAGATGGCGTTGCACAGCTGGCCCGGGTCTGCTGATGCAGACCACGTCGAATAAACAATAGTTTAATATTCTAACAGGGGCAGGTGATAGGCAGGCAGGGGTTAGTAAAACAGAGGTGGGGCAATGGTACCGGACGGCAGGCAGGCTCAGGGTCAGGGTCAGGGGCAGGCAGAGTGGTCAGGCAGGCGGGCTCGGAGTCAGGACAGGCAAGGGTCAAAACCAGGAGGGCTAGAAAAATTTGACTTTAAAAAGAAGCTGAGACACAAAACGCTGGTTGACTCGTACAAACAAGACGAACTGGCAAAAGACAAACAGAGAACACAGGTATAGATACACAGGGGATAATGGGGAAGATGAGCGACACTTGGAGGGGGGTGGAGACAATCATAAAGACAGGTGAAACAGATCAGTGTGTGACACTAACATGTATTGACTCGGGGGTGTGAATACTACTATTTAATTTAAAATACATTTGTCATTAGGTGGTATTGTGTGTAGATGGTTGAGGAAAAAAAAAAGATATTTAAGTGATTTTGAATTCAAGATCTTTAGACAACAAAATGTGTAATAAGTCAAGGGGTATGAATACTTTCTGAAGGTACTTTAATTAATTTATAAGCCCAAAAATGGATGTAGCAACTAAGGATTCCATCTTTAAACGGGAAGGTTCAGCGATTTTACGTATTTATATATTTGTGTCCTTATCTTGGATGCAGTCAAGTAGTTATCTCAATCAAGCCTGATAACATACGGTAAGGAAACAAATATCTAAATATGTGAAACTACAAATGATCTATTATCTAGCTCCTATTGAACTATAATTTTAACAGGGTCCATGTAGTAACTATTGATAGCAACCTTTGATAAGCAGTTGGAGCATGTTGTGCAAATTTCAACTTTTTTGTTTGTTGCACACCTGCTTTGGTATGACCTCATTTCGATAGCAACCTGCCTGTGTTTTGTATTTAAGGTGATGTAGACTGCTATTAATACCTCAGCTCCCGCTAGCGGCTAGCCTGATGCTATGCTCACCTGTGGTCGGGAACAGGATCCAGTGGAAATCAGACAGCGTTGGGAAATAGGGTTGAGGTTAGTTGAGTGGAACCACTGATTCAAAACAACAGCATGTTGGAACAGAAGGGGGTTACGGGGGTTAGTTGTGAAGTTTGTTTGGCATTCTGAAGAACCACTGACATGGAACTTTAGTGACCCATGAAATGACGAAAGTACTTGTTTTGTAAAGTTTCTACCCAGGTTTTAGTACTGGAACCCTAGGACTACCAGTAATTAGGTTTTTGCTAATGTTTGACCTATGAAGCAAATATTATTTTTTTTAAGTCCAATCTCTCAGAGTCATTTTGACATATTCATGCACAAGTATAAAGACACAAAATTCTACCTAAACCAAAGAAATTCCTTCTAGGTCATCTTAATTTGTGAAACTATTTGAAAAAAGCTTTCAATATCTCTAAAATGCTTTAGCACAATGTAATTATAACTCTGTAGTTGATGTTATTGTTAAAAGGGCTCGTCTCGTTAACAGTCTCGTTAACCAGTTAACCAGCCATGTTTACCACAAAATAACCTCCCTCTGTCTTCCAGGATTGATATCCTGAGAAGACGTTCTTACTTGTCAATTGAATGTTCCTGAAAGTAATTGGAAATGGAGAATTCTTGTCAGAAAACATGATTGAGTCATTTAGTCATTTGGGGTATTCAATGTGCTGGCAATTGTATTGTCCATGTCCTTGAGTTTCAGAAAGGTGCCTTGAAAAAAATATATTACTACGACATCAATTATTCATCCATTTTTAATTTGGAGAGTAAAATATCCTGCTCGGCTTCTGCGCCTCATGTAACCAAACAAACTCTGACATTAACAACGGGGCCAAGGCGATTCTCATGCAAAATGGGGAGGACCTCATTCAGCTCCTTGTGCATGAGGGATGGAAGTCCCTTTTTCAGCTCCAGGTAGGTTGCCACTGGAGTCGTCTTCCACCCCTCCATGACAACATCACGGAGCTGGTGGATGTTAGAGACCTTGCACTCCTCCACCTTCCATTTGAGGAAGCCCCACAGACGCTCAATAGGGTTTAGGTCTGGAGACATGCTTGGCCAGTCCATCACCTTTAGCCTCAGCTTCTTTAGCAAGGCAGTGGTCGTCTTGGAGGTGTGTTTGGGGTCGTTTTCATGTTGGAATAGTGCCCTGCGGCCCAGTCTCCGAAGGGAGGGGATCATGCTCTGCTTCAGTATGTCACAGTACATGTTGGCATTCATGGTTCCCTCAATGAACTGTAGCTCCCCAGTGCCGGCAGCACTCATGCAGCCCCAGACCATGACACTCCCACCACCATGCTTGACTGTAGGCAAGACACACTTGCCTTTGTACTCCTCACCTGGTTGCCGCCACACACGCTTGACACCATCTGAACTTAATAAGTTTATCTTGGTCTCATCAGACCACAGGACATGGTTCCAGTAATCCATGTCCTTAGTCTGCTTGTCTTCAGCAAATTGTTTGCGGGCTTTCTTGTGCATCATCTTTAGAAGAGGCTTCCTTCTGGGATGACAGCCATGCAGACCAATTTGATGCAGTGTACGGCGTATGGTCTGAGCACTGACAGGCTGACCTCCCACCCCTTCAACCTCTGCAGCAATGCTGGCAGCACTCATACGTCTATTTCCCAAAGACAACCTCTGGATATGACGCTGAGCACGTGCACTCAACTTCTTTGGTCGACCATGGCGAGGCCTGTTCTGAGTGGAACCTGTCCAGTTAAACCGCTGTATGGTCTTGGCCACGGCGCTGCAGCTCAGTTTCAGGGTCTTGGCAATCTTCATATAAAAGTATGTAAAATATATCACTAGCCACTTTAAACATTGCTACCTAATATAATGTTTACATACCCTACATTATTCATCTCATATGTATACGTATATACTGTACTCTATATCATCTACTGCATCCTTATGTAATACATGTATCACTAGCCACTTTAACTATGCCACTTTGTTTTACATACCCATCTCATATGTATATACTGTACTCGATACCATCTACTGTATGCCGCTCTGTACCATCACTCATTCATATATCTTTATGTACATATTCTTTATCCCCTTACACTTGTGTGTATAAGACAGTAGTTTTGGAATTGTTAGTTAGATTACTTGTTGGTTATTACTGCATTGTCGGAACTAGAAGCACAAGCATTTCGCTACACTCGCATTAACATCTGCTAACCATGTGTATGTGACAAATAATATTTGATTTGATTTGATATAGCGCAGGCCATCTGTATGTAGAGCAATAATTATTTTCTTCAGATCCTCAGAGAGTTCTTTGCCATGATGTGCCATGTTGAACTTCCAGTGACCAGTCAGTATGAGGGAGTGTGAGAGCGATGACACCAAATTTAACACACCTGCTCCCCATTCACACCTGAGACCTTGTAACACTAATGAGTCACATGACACTGGGGAGGGAAAATGGCTAATTGGGCCCTATTTGGATATTTTCACTTAGGGTGTACTCACTTTTGTTGCCAGCGGTTTAGACATTAATGGCTGTGTGTTGAGTTATTTTGAGGGGACAGCAAATTTACACTGTTAAACAAGCTGTACACTCACTACTTGACATTGTAGCAAAGTGTCATTTCTTCAGTGTTGTCACATGAAAAGATATACTCAAATATTTACAAAAATGTGAGGGGCGTACTCACTTTTATGATATACTGTACTTGAATGTGTAGTGTCAGCATTTGTTGCTGGCATGTCATCCCTAAATGTGCTAATCCTGTCAATAAAAAAAATCATTAAAGTAGTTGTCAACGTCAGTGGATTTTGTGATGAATAAGCAATCTGATTCAATGAATTATGAGCTGAGTTTGCCTTTTTGCCCAAAATTTTGTTTAATAAGGTTCTCCAAAGCTTTTTACTGTCATTCTTTTTCCATTTATCTTTGTTTCATAGTGTGGTTTCTTTTTTAAATTCAAGTTAGTCACATGATTTCTCAATTTGCAGTACATTTGCCAAGCGGTTGTACAGCCAGAACTATTTTCCATTTATTTTGCCTCATCCTTCTCAACCATACAATATTCCAATTCCTCATCAATCCATATGGACGAGGGCTGGGAGGTGACCTGGCTCTTTCCTGCCAGGTCACCAGTGACACAAGTCAGTATTTGACATCCATCCATGTCTGAGGACGTCAGGAGATGGTGTGGAAACACGCCACTTGGGGTAACAGTGAGCGCTATTATCTCCAAGTAGGTTTTGGTTTTGCTAGAACATTATGGGCGGGGATGGTGGATGGGCGTAAGCATCTCCCTCTGGTGCCAAAGGTTGCATGTTAAAATCCAGCAATAGAAAGTTGTTTTGAACTATTTCTAAATTTGACATTTAAGTAACGTGGATGAACGTCTAATTCTGACATGAGACTGTGAGAGCTTGTTGCTCTTTCAGCTCCCTGTGGATAAGAACTGATGCCTAATTACAGGCAAGGGGTCTCAATAGCATCTTAATTAGGGGTGACGCCCAGCACAGAAAGGGACTGTTGGTTCTAAAACATGTGGAGAGTTTTATGGCAACGACGTTCCTATCCATTACTCCTCCTCAGCCCACAATGTGAGTGGGGCTACAATAGAGCCTTGAGGTATTTAAGTAGGTCCTGGGAGGAACGTCCCCTTGTCTATTCTCTGATCTCCCCAATGGGAGGAAGTGAGGCGTCCAAATGCCAAAATCACAGGGGGGCTGGTGAGCATAAAGAAGCCGTTTGGTTAATCACTGACCCTAACTACAGGATGTTGTAGTCTATTCAGTGACCCCCTTGGGCGGGAGAGGAGAGTTTAATCAGTGTTGGGGCCTGTTGGGGTTGGAGTGGAAGGTGCATGGGAGAGATGACATGAGAAGTTATAGGGGTGTTACTTGACTAATCATGGATAGATATGGAAGGAAAACACACTGCTAGGACGTGTATGAGGAGGAGGGGTAGTAGAAAGAGAAGTAGAAGGATGTGATGGAGGAGGAGGAGTATGATGATGAGGAGGAGGAGTATGAGGAGGAGTAAAAGGAGGAGGAGGAGGAGGAGGAGGAGGAGGAGTGTAATGAGGAGGAGGAGGAGTAAAAGGAGGAGGAGGAGTATGATGATGAGGAGGAGGAGTAAGAGGAAGAGGAGGAGTATGAGGGGGAGGGGAGGAGTATGATGATGAGGAGGAGGAGGAGGAGTAAGAGGAGGAGGAGGAGGAGGATTATGAGGAGGAGGAGTATGATAATGAGGAGGAGGTGGAGTAAAAGGAGGAGGAGGAGGAGGAGTATGAAGAGGAGGAGTAAAAGGAGGAGGAGTATGATGAGGAGGAGTAGTAGAAGGAGTATGAGGAGGAGGAGTATGAGGAGTAAAAGAAGGAGTATGAGGAGGAGGAGGAGTAAAAGGAGGAGGAGGAGTATGATGAGGAGGAGGAGGAGTATGATGAGGAGGAGGAGTAGAAGGAGGAGGAGGAGTAAAAGGAGGAGAAGGATTAGAAGGAGGAGGAAGACTAAAAGGAGGAGGAGTAGAAGGAGTGTAAGTCGTTTTTGGAATCCGCATTTGGAATCCTTTCATGTGAACACCACACTTCAGGGTCCTTTATTCCACCTGACTGACGTGTCCAAAGTAAACTGCCTGTTGCTCAGGCCCAGGATATGCATATAATTGGTATCATTGGAAAGAAGACACTTTGAAGTTGGAAGAAATGTTAAAATAATGTAGGAGACTATAACACAATAGATATAGTAGGAGAAAATCCAAAGAAAAACCAACCAGAATTTTCTTTTATTTTGAGAGCCCATGCTCTTACAATGGAAAAGTATTGGGAAATAATTAAATCTAGCTCCCAATATTTATTTATTTAGTTTTAACCTTTATTTATACAGTTTTTTTCTCATTGAGATAATATCTCTTTTCCAAGAGAGACAATTCCACAGGGTGTCAGCCCTCCATGTTCAAGGTTTCAGGCTTGTTTCTTCCAAAACGAGTAAGAATAATGAGTTTTAGTACTGGGACACACTTTTGTAAATGGGTGTATGTGCGTGCGATGAAGACAAGACACACCTGCTAATATCACTTTCCTATTGAACATACTTCTTTCCGTATGAAATATTATAGTTTAATTACATTTTAGGGTATCTGAGGAGTCAATAGAAACATATTTTGACTTGTTTTAACAAATTTTAGCGGTAGATTTTTGGATTCCTTTCTCTTCTTGTTGAACAAGTGGATTACTCAAATCGATTGCGCCAACTAAACTGACTTTTTGGGATATAAAGAAAGATTTTATCTAATAAAACAACACTACATGTTATAGCCGGGCCCCTTTGGATGACAAATCAGAGGAGGATTTTCAAAAAGTAAGTGAATATTTAATCGCTATTTGTGAATTTAACTTCTTGCGTCGAGCCATCCCGGATCAGGTATCGTGACTACAGCCTCAAGCTCATTACCATAACGCAACGTTAACTATTCATGAAAATCGCAAATGAAATGAAATTAATCTATTTGCTCTCAAGCTTAGCCTTTTGTTAACAACACTGTCATCTCAGATTTTCAAAATATGCTTCTCAACCATTGCAAAACAAGCATTTGTGTAACAGTATTGATAGCTAACGTAGCATTTAGCGTAGCATTTAGCATTAGCATTCAGCAGGCAACATTTACACAAAAAAACAGAAAAGCATTCAAATAAAATAATTTACCTTTGAAGAACTTCAGATGTTTTCAATGAGGAGACTCTCAGATAGCAAATGTTCAGTTTTTCCTGAAAGATTATTTGTTTAGGACAAATCGCTCCGTTTTCTGCGTCACGTTTAGCTACGAAAAAAAACCTGTATCCAGGATTGTGTAAATCCATCCGCAAGCTCATTAGCATAACACAACGTTAACTATTCATGAAAATCGCAAATGAAATGAAATTAATCTATTTGCTCTCAAGCTTAGCCTTTTGTTAACAACACTGTCATCTCAGATTTTCAAAATATGCTTCTCAACCATTGCAAAACAAGCATTTGTGTAACAGTATTGATGGCTAACGTACCATTTAGCGTTAGCATTCAGCATGCAACATTTTCCACAAAAACCATAAAAGCAATTCAAATAAAATCATTTACCTTTGAAGAACTTCAGATGTTTTCAATGAGGAGACTCTGTTAGATAACAAATGTTCCGTTTTTACAAAAAATATTATTTGTGTCGACTAATCGCTCCGTTTTGTTCATCACATTCGGGGAGGGAAAAAAAATATATATATATTAAATCATTTAAATTGCAAACTTTTTCCAAATTAACTCCATAATATCGACAGAAACATGGCAAACCGATGTTTAGAATCAATCCTCAAGGTGTTTTTCACATATCTATCGACGATAAAATCCATCGTGGCAGTTTACTTTCTCTTCTGAAGAAATGGAACGCGCATGGACCTACAGATTACGCACACAGGACACCGGGCGGGACACCAGGTAAATGTAGTCTCTTATGGTCAATCTTCCAATGATATGCCCACAAACACGTCACAATGCTGCAGACACCTCGGGGAATAGACAGAAACCGCAGGCTCATTCCTGGCGCATTCACAGCCATATAAGGAGACATTGGAACACAGCGCCTTCAGAATCCGGGGCATTTCCTGTATGAAACTTCATCTTGGTTTCGCCTGTTGCATTAGTTCTGGGGCACGCACAGATAATATCTTTGCAGTTTTGGAGACGTCAGAGTCTTGTCTTTCCAAGGCTGTCAATTCCATGCATAGTCGAGCATCTTTTCGTCACAAAATATCGCGCTTAAAACGGGCACGTCTTTTTATCCAATAATGACACAGCGCCCCCATAGATTGAAGAGGTTAAGAAACCTGTGCCGGTGGAAAAACATTTTTGATGTGGGGCGCCGTCCTCAAACAATCACATGACATGTTTTCACTGTAATGGCTACTGTAAATCGGTCAGTGCAGTTAGATTAACAAGAATTTAAGCTCTCAACTGATATAAGACACTTGTATGTACATAAATGTTTAATATTCATAATGTTTATGATTACTTATTTGAATTGCGCGCCCTCCAGTGTCACAGGAAGTTGTCCCGCTAACGGGAAGCCTTCATTCATAGACACATACACACACACAGACATGATAGCATTATACACATGTACACATGTATTTTGTACTGTATATATGTGATAGTGGTGGAGCAGGGGCCTGAGGGCACACAGTCTGAATGTATTAAAATGTTTTTGAAATTGTATAAACTGACTTAATTTTGCTTGACCCCAGGAACAGTAGCTGCTGCCTTGGCTAATGAGGATCCATAATAAATAGGAGGAGGAGTAGAAGGAGAAGGAGGAAGGGGGGGAGTGGAGGAGGAGGAAGAGGAGGAGAAAGAGGAGTGGAGGAGGAGGAGGAAGAGAGTGGAGGAGTTGGAGGAGGAGTACAGTGAGGAGGAGAAGTGGAGGAGTAGGATGAGTATAAGGAGGAGAAGTATAAAGAAGAGGAGGAGAAGGAGAAGGAGGAAGAGGAGTGGAGGAGTAGGAGAAGTATAAGGAAGAGGAGGAGGAGTATAAGGAGGAGGAGGAGGAGGAGGAGGAGTGGATGAGTAGAAGGAGGAGGAGTACAAGGAGGTGTGCAAGTGGTTTTTGGAATCCGCATTTGGAATCTTTCATGTGAACACGACAATTTGAGAAATTTTTCTTGACTCTCATTCTTATTGTGTTTGACATGTTTAACATATTTATTAGATGTTGCTCCTGACAGGTTGAACATATTGACTCGATGTTTCTCCTGTCAGGTTCAACATATTGACTAGATTTCTTTCTCTTGGCAGGTTCAACATATTGACGAGATGTTTCTCCTGACAGGTTCAAAACATTGAATCGATGTTTCTCTTCATAGGTTCAACATATTGACTAGATGTTTCTCCTGACAGGTTCAACATATTGACTCGATGTTTCTCTTCATAGGTTCAACATATTGACAAAATGTTTCTCCTGACAGGTTCAACATATTGACTAGATGTTTCTCCTGTCAGGTTCAACATATTGACTAGATGTTTCTCCTGACAGGTTCAACATATTGACTCGATGTTTCTCTTCATAGGTTCAACATATTGACTAGATGTTTCTCCTGTCAGGTTCAACATATTGACTAGATGTTTTTTTTGACAGGTTCAACAAATTGACTAGATTTGTTTCTCTTGACTTGTTTTAACATTTTGACTAGATGTTTCTCCTGACAGGTTCAACATATTGACTAGATGTTTCTCCTGACAGGTTCAACATATTGACTAGATGTTTCTCCTGACAGGTTCAACATATTGACTAGATGTTTCTCCTGTCAGATTCAACATATTGACTAGATGTTTCTCCTGACAGGTTCAACATATTGACTCGATGTTTCTCCTGTCAGGTTCAACATATTGACTAGATGTTTCTCCTGACAGGTTCAACATATTGACTCGATGTTTCTCTTCATAGGTTCAACATATTGACTAGATGTTTCTCCTGACAGGTTCAACATATTGACTAGATGTTTCTCCTGTCAGGAGAGTTTGGATTTGTGAACTAAACACGTGAACAAAAAGGAGGTATTTTGACATAAATGATGGACTTTATCGAACAAAACATATTTATTGTGGAACTGGGATTCCTGACAGTGCATTCTGATGAAGATCATCAAAGGTAAATGAATATTTATAATGCTATTTCTGACTTTTGTGACACCTCTCCTTCTTTGGAAAATGGCTGAATATTTTTCTGTGGCTAGGTGCTGACCTAACATAATCACAAGGTGTGCTTTCGCCGTAAAGCCTTTTTGAAATCTGACACAGCTGTTGCATTACCTTATTGGTGACAGGGGCACATCCGAATGAAATGCATGCCCAAATTCAACTGCCTGCTACTCATCCACAGAAGATAAGATATGCATATTATTAGCAGATTTGGATAGACAACACTCTGGGGAGTGTAAAATGGTTTGAGTCATGCCTGTGAGTATAACAGAACTTATTTAGCAGGCGAAACCCCGAGGACAAACCATTCAGATTTGTTTTTCAGGTCACTCTCTTTTCAATGGGTTTTCATTGGGAATCCAGATTTCTAAGGGACCTTCTTGCAGTTCCTATCACTTCCACTGGATATCAACGTCTTTAGAAATTGGTTGAGGTTATTCCTTTGTGTAATGAAGAAGTACCGCCATCTTGAACGAGGGTCACTTGAAGTGTACTGTTAGATAGAGGCGAGTGACCAGAAAGCTAGCTTCAGTTTGTTTTCTTCCTGTATTGAACACAGATCATCCCATCTTCAATTTTATCGATTATTTACGTTAAAAAAATACCTAATGTTACAAAAGTAGTTTAAAATGTTTTGGCAAAGTTTACAGGTAACTTTTGAGATATTTTGTAGTCACGTTGAGCAAAATGGAACCAGTGTTTTTCTGGATCAAACGCGCCAAATAAATGGACATTTTGGATATATATCAACGGAATTAATCGAACAAAAGGACCATTTGTGATGTTTATGGGACATATTATAGTGCCATCAAAATAAGCTTGTCAAAGGTAAGGCATGAATTAGATTTTTATTTCTGAGTTTTGTGTCGCGCCTGCAGGGTTGAAATTTGGTTTCTCTTTGTTTATTGAGGTGCTATCCTCAGATAATAGCATATTTTGCTTTCGCCGAAAAGCCTTTTTGAAATCTGAAATGTTGGCTGGAAGTGCAGCTTTAATTTGTTATCTTGCATGTTGCATTTAATGAAAATTAGATATTTATAGTAATTTATTTCAATTTGGAGCTCTGCATTTTCCCTGGTTAAGGAGAAGTTGATCTATATTTCCATGCATAACACTTGTATCTTTTATCAATGTTTATTATGAGTATTTCTGTAATTTGATGTGGTTCTCTGCACTTTCACCGGATGTTTGTTTGAGACAATGCATTTCTGACCATAACACACCAATTTCAAATGAGGTTTTTGGACATAAAGATTAACTTTATCAAACAAAACACACATTTATTGTGTAACATGAAGTCCTGTGAGTGCCATCTGATGAAGATCATCAAAGGTTAGTGATTCATTTAATCGCTATTTCTGACTTTTGTGAGGGCTCTCCTTAGCTGGAAAATGGCTTTATGGTTTTCTGTGACTAGGTGCTGACCTAACATAATCGTTTGGTGTGCTTTCGCCGTAAAGCCTATTTGAAATCGGACACTGTGGCTGGATTTACAAGAAGTATATCTTTAAAATTGTGTAAAATACTTGTATATTAGAGTAATTTTAATTATGGGATTTCTGTTTTGAATTTGGCGCCCTGCAATTTCACTCGCTAGTGTCCCACATATCCCAGAGAGGTTAAACTCTTTATAGTACCCATCACTCTGGCTGACTGTCCCTCATGCCCTGTGTCTACAGCTTTAGTGGATTCCAGTAAGCGGGGAACTTTATGGATCAGACCCTTGCCTCCTCTCCCAATATTACTACCTACCCACTCTCCTCTCCTTTTCCGGTTCAAGGTCTCGACTGTCGGCCTCTAGGATCCGGAACCATCACACACATCACCCATACATTCACCCTCACCATGGAGCCCAATCACCAGGATCTTCATCACCAGTGCACCAGTTCATCCTCGGCCTACATTCAGTGCCATAACCCTACCATCTCGTGGTCGAGGATGAGAATCACCCACTGGTCACCTGAATGCCGGAAGACCTGCTTTCCTGTTCCCTGTGGTTCCACGTCGGTTGAGAGTCCTGTGGTTGCCCTCCAGCCCAACATCCTGGAGGAATATCAGGATCTAAGGGAGGTATTCTCCAAGATCCGCACTACCTCCTCATCACCTCTGGGACTGTGCCATTGACCTGTTTTCCAGTGCTACACCTCCGCACAGACGCATCTACCCTCTGTCGGTGGCTGAGACCCAGACGATGGAGGACTACATTCAATAGGCACTCCAACAGGGTTTCATCCGCAGGTCCACATCCCCTGCGTTGGCTGGTTTCTTCTTCGTGGCCAAGGAGGGAGGATTACGCCCTTGTGCCAATTACCATGGACTCAATGACATTACCATGAAGTATCGGTATCCTCTCCCACTGGTGACGTCAGTCATCGAGAAGCTCCGCTGGGCCCCGTTCTTCACCAAACTGGACCTACGGAGACACTGGTTGGAGGGTGCCAAGGAACCATTCGTCATCTACTCAGACCATCGGAATCTTGTGAATATACGGACAGCGAAGAGACTGAATTTACGCCAAGCCAGGTTTGCCCTCTTCTTTACCAGGTTTGACTTCACGCTGACCCAAGTCCTAAGAACATCAAGGCTGATGCCCTGTCCTGTATCTACGATTCGGGAGAGGCTCCTGTCCAGAGGGCACCCATAATCCCAACCTCCCGAGTCGTGGGTCCAGTGGTTTGGGACGTAGATGTGGACATCCGCCAGGCTCTAGAGAGGGAGCCCGCACCCTGGAATTGTCCTCCTGTGCACATCTACGTTCCCATCCTCCTGAGTCATGGGTCCAGTGGTTTGGGACATAGATGTGGACATTCGCCAGGCTCTAGAGAGGGAGCCTGCACCCTGGAATTGTCTTCCTGTGCACATCTACGTTCCCACAGGAATAAGGGATCGGCTGCTGACCTGGGCACACACAGCTGTCATCGCTGGTCATCCAGGTATTTCTCTCACCATTTATTCCATCACTGAGAAATACTGGTGGCCTACCGTGGTGCAAGACGTTATGCGGTATGTCAACTCCTGTTCCGTGTGTGCTCAAACCAAGTCCCCCCGGAATGCTCCAGCAGGGAAGCTGCTGCCGCTTCCCGTGCCTCAGCGACCTTGGTCCCATCTATCCATTGACTTTGTTACTGATCTTCCCCCTTCTGATGTGTATAAGGTAGTCGTTTTGGAATTGTTAGTGAGATTACTCGTTGGTTATTACTGCATTGTCAGAACTAGAAGCACAAGCATTTCGCTACCCTCGCATTAACATCTGCTAACCATGTGTATGTGACAAATACATTTGATTTGATTTGATGGTTTCACCACCCTTCTGGTGGTAGTGGATAGATTCTCCAAGTCATGTTGATTAATCCTTTTTCCTGGTCTTCCCACTGCTCTCCAGGACATTGAGGCACTCTTCCAGCAGGTCTTCCGGCATTATGGCCTTCCTAAGGACATCGTCTCGGGACCGTGGCTCCCAATTCACCTCCCAAGTATGGAGGGCCTTCTTGGAGAAGTTCGGGGTCACGGTTAACCTCACATCCAGGTATCAGACTCAGTCTAACGGGCAGGTGGAGAGGATGAATCAGGAGCTGGGGAGGTTCCTGAGGAGTCACTGTCAGGACGGGCAGGGTGAGTGGGCACATTTCCTTCCTTGGGCAGAGTACTCCCAGAACTGTCAGTGTGCGTTGGGCATGAGACTCCAGCGCGCGGTCCATCGTCAGAAGAGGCAGGCAGACCGTCACCGCAATGAGACCCCTGTGTTCCATGCTGGGGATCCTCTTTACCAGGAACCTCCCACTCCACCTGCCCTGCAAGAAACTGAACCCCCGGTTTGTGGGGCCGTTCAAGGTTCTCCAGAGGATCAATGAGATCACATACAGGTTACAATTACCCAGTCACTACCGTATCTCACCCTCTTTTCATCTCCCTTCTCAGGCTGGTGGTTACTGGTCCGCTAGCTGATGCTGTGCCTCACAACACACCTCTACCCTGCCTGGTGCCCGGCGTACGCTGTCAGATCCCGACTGAACTCCAAACGTCGTGGGGGTCGGCTCCAGTATCTTGTGGACTGGGAGGGGTATGGTGGCATTGGGTTCCAGTTTAGGACCCCAACATCATCCGTAATTTCCATCTTCGGAGCCCGGAACGCACCTCAACCCGCTCCTCGTCCTCGGGGTTGTCCCCTTATATGAGGGGGTGGGCGGTGGTACTGTCACATCCGCTCCTGCTCTTCCCCTCCGGCGTACGACGTTGCCAGAGTACTAACCACCGGTCCTGGGAAGCATCATTACGCACACTTGGCACTCATTATTACACGCACCTGTGAATCATTATGATTCACACCTGGTGTCCATTACCTTCATCATTTCCTCCCCTTTATGTCACTCTCCCTGGTTTACTCACCAGTTGGTATTGTTCTTGTGTGCTGCCTTATATTAGTGTTGTGTTCTTTTTGTTGTTTTATTAAAACGTTTCAACTCACCACCCCGTCATTACAACTAAAACATAAATAATACATTGCTCAATTCTGAGTACTTCATTCATTAACTTGTCCACTAAACACATTAGAGGACTTGAAAACAAATAATGTATCTGCTTTTACCCATGGAGAAAATAATTAAACCTTTTTGCCTCCGATGACTGCTGTAACGTAACAAATAGTCCTAATGAGAGCCGACCTACTTGTTCAACTAATTTCCGAAGCCTCGAACAGTTTCATCTGCTAGACTGCCTCTTATATGACTAAACCACGTCATCACCCGTGTGCTTTGGGGCTTGTACACATTGACATCATCCACACAGCCCCTGCTCATCCATCTCAGAGCCCTGCCTTAATTACAACTGTGAGTCATTGGTGTGCTCTTGAACCCATTCACAAACTGAGAAACACACAAACAACCCTCTGGGCATAGACGTCAGTTCAACTTATAGTTTTGATTTACATTTGGTTGAGTTGTCAACTAATGTGAAATCAACAAAGCATTTCACCATTTCATTGGGTTTAGGTTAAAATTTGGGTGAAAAAAAATGTGAATTTCCCATAAGTTAATGACTTTTTGCAAATCCAATCAGTTTTCCACATTTATTCAATGACATCACATTTACTTTTTTTGTTGAAATGAAGTGGAAGCAATGCTGATTCAACCAGTTTTTTCCCAGTGGGAGAACAGACAAACACACAAACAGATGAAAACAAACAGTTATCCTCTCAAAAGGACTGAATAACAGCCTGAAGAATTAGCAGACTTCTCTTCACTTTTTCCTCTGGGGTAGAGGGACAGTAGTGTGGCCCAGATCACATGAATTCACATTGAAAACTATAATTTAATACATACAGAGGAATCTGTTAGCAGAAAAAGTGTTTTAACAAAAGGTAAACAAATATGACTAGGAAACTAGGCCATTTGAACATGCATTTGTTTTAAATCAAAATGTATGGCATCTGTAAATACCAATAAAATTGTTAATTACGAGGCTAGTTGGTTTAGCCATGGAAAAAGACAGCAATCTTCCTGCTAGCCATTAAGAACTGACTTATTTACAGAGGGTTGAATGAGTGTGTGTTATTTCAGAAAATCACAGAAATCGCGTAGAGCTCCGAAACCCACCTTAACTGGATCTGTAATTTTTTTTGGGGGGGGGAAACACATTTCTTCGACCATCACCAATTCTACATTGTACGATTTCTCGTAAATTACGATAGATACATGGCTGGTTCTTTTTTTCCAGACACCGTAGATTTATGTACATTGACGTGAAGTGGTCAAATTAGCTCTCTATTTTCATTTTTGAGCTTTAATCCCAGAAAAATTACCTTAACTCAAAAAGCGTTGAGGCCTCGATGCCACCTTGTTTCTGGGCTAACAGCACATTAGGCCAAACATATGCTCACCAAGTTTCGTCTTCGAAGTCTTTTCCATTTAGGAGAAATGGCCATGTCATGATTGGTGATGTTTTGTACATTTGCAATAAGAATCCATTCGCCATCTGGTGGAATTTACCGGGACAGCGGAAAAATTACCAAAATTTGAACATTTTACAAAACGAAAACAGAATGTCCGAGAGACTTCGTTCGATGACTTCCTGGAAGATCTGGCCCTGGGACAAGGCCCAATGCCATTGGCGAATTTTAAAAACATTGTCTAGTAAGGGACCGTACATTTGCAATATGGAGATTCTCATCGATCATACAGGGCCGAAAAGGGCCCTTCATGTATGTTAATATGATATCTGAGTAAGAACTCTTCCGGGTTGGAGCGAGCGGTCGCATACGCGCTTCGGTCTGCTTCGGTCTGCAGGTTGTATAACTTTTCATTACATTTCATTACATTTCATTATAGTACAACGGTTTGATTTGTCTAATCTTAGCAATTTCTTCTTAGCTAGCTACATAGCCGTCTTTGTATCAAAGATAATTGCGTAATTATCGTATTTCGTCGTCCTCCTATCTGCCCAGCAGCTAGCCAGCTAGCTAACGTTCACCGTCTACCGTAGCACTGTAGTAACTATCACACTCAACTGAACGACTTGATTAGTGTAGTGTTAGCTAGCTACATAGTTGTCTTTGCTGTCTTCGTATCCAAGATAATTGTGTAGTTTAGAGTGTGTAGTCTTAGAGCGATTATCTTAATTTACCGAGGTTAGCTAGCCAGCTATTTGTCGTCCTTAACGTAGCAGTCACTCCTAGCTAGCCAACAGCTAGCCAACGTCTACTGAATAGAACTTTCGCATTCGGTCGCATTCCGCTTCGCTCCACAGGTAGTATCACATTTTCATTTCATTTCATTACAGTCCCAACGGTGTGATTTGTTTGATCGTAGCTAGCTACATAGCTAGCTACATAGCCGTCTTTGTTTCAAAGATAATTGTGTAGTCTAGAGCGATTTTCTAGGTTAGCTAGCCAGCTATTGTCGTTCTTTTAACGCAACGTAACGTAATCAACACTGCTAGCTAGCCAGCTAGCCCCCGAATAGCAGCATTGTAGAAACTTTACACTCAACGGAACGACTTGATTAGTGTAGTGTCAACAACGCAGCCACTGCCAGCTAGCCTACAAAGTCAACAACGCAGCCACTGCCAGCTAGCCTACCTCAGCAGTACTGTATCATTTTAATCATTTTAGTCAATTAGATTCTTGCTACGTAAGCTTAACTTTCTGAACATTCGAGACGTGTAGTCCACTTGTCATTCCAATCTCCTTTGCATTAGCGTAGCCTCTTCTCTAGCCTGTCAACTATGTGTCTGTCTATCCCTGTTCTCTCCTCTCTGCACAGACCATACAAACGGTCCACACCGCGTGGCAGCGGCCACCCTAATCTGGTGGTCCCAGCGCGCACGACCCACGTGGAGTTCCAGGTCTCCGGTAGCCTCTGGAACTGCCGATCTGCGGCCAACAAGGCAGAGTTCATCTCAGCCTATGCCTCCCTCCAGTCCCTCGACTTCTTGGCACTGACGGAAACATGGATCACCACAGACAACACCGCTACTCCTACTGCTCTCTCTTCGTCCGCCCACGTGTTCTCGCACACCCCGAGAGCTTCTGGTCAGCGGGGTGGTGGCACCGGGATCCTCATCTCTCCCAAGTGGTCATTCTCTCTTTCTCCCCTTACCCATCTGTCTATCGCCTCTTTTGAATTCCATGCTGTCACAGTTACCAGCCCTTTCAAGCTTAACATCCTTATCATTTATCGCCCTCCAGGTTCCCTCGGAGAGTTCATCAATGAGCTTGATGCCTTGATAAGCTCCTTTCCTGAGGACGGCTCACCTCTCACAGTTCTGGGCGACTTTAACCTCCCCACGTCTACCTTTGACTCATTCCTCTCTGCCTCCTTCTTTCCACTCCTCTCCTCTTTGACCTCACCCTCTCACCTTCCCCCTACTCACAAGGCAGGCAATACGCTCGACCTCATCTTTACTAGATGCTGTTCTTCCACTAACCTCATTGCAACTCCCCTCCAAGTCTCCGACCACTACCTTGTATCCTTTTCCCTCTCGCTCTCATCCAACACTTCCCACACTGCCCCTACTCGGATGGTATCGCGCCGTCCCAACCTTCGCTCTCTCTCCCCCGCTACTCTCTCCTCTTCCATCCTATCATCTCTTCCCTCTGCTCAAACCTTCTCCAACCTATCTCCTGATTCTGCCTCCTCAACCCTCCTCTCCTCCCTTTCTGCATCCTTTGACTCTCTATGTCCCCTATCCTCCAGGCCGGCTCGGTCCTCCCCTCCCGCTCCGTGGCTCGACGACTCATTGCGAGCTCACAGAACAGGGCTCCGGGCAGCCGAGCGGAAATGGAGGAAAACTCGCCTCCCTGCGGACCTGGCATCCTTTCACTCCCTCCTCTCTACATTTTCCTCCTCTGTCTCTGCTGCTAAAGCCACTTTCTACCACTCTAAATTCCAAGCATCTGCCTCTAACCCTAGGAAGCTCTTTGCAACCTTCTCCTCCCTCCTGAATCCTCCTCCCCCTCCCCCTCCTCCCTCTCTGCAGATGACTTCGTCAACCATTTTGAAAAGAAGGTCGACGACATCCGATCCTCGTTTGCTAAGTCAAACGACACCACTGGTTCTGCTCACACTGCCCTACCCTGTGCTCTGACCTCTTTCTCCCTCTCTCTCAGATGACATCTCGCGTCTTGTGACGGCCGGCCGCCCAACAACCTGCCCGCTTGACCCTATCCCCTCCTCTCTTCTCCAGACCATTTCCGGTGACCTTCTCCCTTACCTCACCTCGCTCATCAACTCATCCCTGACCGCTGGCTACGTCCCTCCCGTCTTCAAGAGAGCGAGAGTTGCACCCCTTCTGAAAAAACCTACACTCGATCCCTCCGATGTCAACAACTACAGACCAGTATCCCTTCTTTCTTTTCTCTCCAAAACTCTTGAACGTGCCGTCCTTGGCCAGCTCTCCCGCTATCTCTCTCAGAATGACCTTCTTGATCCAAATCAGTCAGGTTTCAAGACTAGTCATTCAACTGAGACTGCTCTTCTCTGTATCACGGAGGCACTCCGCACTGCTAAAGCTAACTCTCTCTCCTCTGCTCTCATCCTTCTAGACCTATCGGCTGCCTTCGATACTGTGAACCATCAGATCCTCCTCTCCACCCTCTCCGAGTTGGGCATCTCCGGCGCGGCCCATGCTTGGATTGCGTCCTACCTGACAGGTCGCTCCTACCAGGTGGCGTGGCGAGAATCTGTCTCCTCACCACGCGCTCTCACCACTGGTGTCCCCAGGGCTCTGTTCTAGGCCCTCTCCTATTCTCGCTATACACCAAGTCACTTGGCTCTGTCATAACCTCACATGGTCTCTCCTATCATTGCTATGCAGACGACACACAATTAATCTTCTCCTTTCCCCCTCTGATGACCAGGTGGCGAATCGCATCTCTGCATGTCTGGCAGACATATCAGTGTGGATGACGGATCACCACCTCAAGCTGAACCTCGGCAAGACGGAGCTGCTCTTCCTCCCGGGAAGGACTGCCCGTTCCATGATCTCGCCATCACGGTTGACAATTCCATCGTGTCCTCCTCCCAGAGCGCTAAGAACCTTGGCGTGATCCTGGACAACACCCTGTCGTTCTCAACTAACATCAAGGCGGTGGCCCGTTCCTGTAGGTTCATGCTCTACAACATCCGCAGAGTACGACCCTGCCTCACACAGGAAGCGGCGCAGGTCCTAATCCAGGCACTTGTCATCTCCCGTCTGGATTACTGCAACTCACTGTTGGCTGGGCTCCCTGCCTGTGCCATTAAACCCCTACAACTCATACAGAACGCCGCAGCCCGTCTGGTGTTCAACCTTCCCAAGTTCTCTCACGTCACCCCGCTCCTCCGCTCTCTCCACTGGCTTCCAGTTGAAGCTCGCATCCGCTACAAGACCATGGTGCTTGCCTACGGAGCTGTGAGGGGAACGGCACCTCACTACCTCCAGGCTCTGATCAGGCCCTACACCCAAACAAGGGCACTGCGTTCATCCACCTCTGGCCTGCTCGCCTCCCTACCACTGAGGAAGTACAGTTCCCGCTCAGCCCAGTCAAAACTGTTCGCTGCTCTGGCCCCCCAATGGTGGAACAAACTCCCTCACGACGCCAGGACAGCGGAGTCAATCACCACCTTCCGGAGACACCTGAAACCCCACCTCTTTAAGGAATACCTAGGATAGGATAAAGTAATCCTTCTCACCCCCTTAAAAGATTTAGATGCACTATTGTAAAGTGGCTGTTCCACTGGATGTCATAAGGTGAAAGCACCAATTTGTAAGTCGCTCTGGATAAGAGCGTCTGCTAAATGACTTAAATGTAAATGTAAAGAATCACTAACAAAATCAATGCGGGACCCCTGGAGCTCAAGGTCCCTGGGCAAGTAATTTGGCCATGATTACTACAAGTTTAGATAACACACTGTAGGCCTATTAATAAGGTGGTTACAGAAGACCAGTCAGTGTTTCAGGGTGTGTTCATTGTCATAGTAACAACTGCAAATAATACTTCAATGTACATACAATGAAAAAATTATTGATCAATCAAATCAAATGTTATTTGTCACATGTGCCGAATACAACACCTTACCGTGAAATATTTACTAAATAAACTAAAGTAAAAAATAAAATGGTTCTGAGTCAATGTGCAGGGGTACAGGTTTTTCAAGGTAATTTGTACATGTAGATAGGGGTAAAGTGACTATACATAGATAATAAACAGCGAGTAGCAGCTGAGTAAAAATGCAAATAGTCCTGGTGGCCATTAGATTAATTGGTCAGCAGTCTTATAGCTTGGGGGTAGAAGATGTTAGTAGGAGCCTTTTGGACCTAGACTTGACGCTCCGATACCTCTTGCCGTGCGGTAGCAGAGAGAACAGTCTATGACTTGGGTAATTGGGTGCATAGCTAGATATTAGGCCTATAAATATATAACTGTCAAAGTGCAAGAAAAAAATTAAATGGCATGTCTGTGCGTTCCTCTAGGCTGCACTCTGCAGTTCTTCCAGGCTACTCTCTGCAGTTCCTCCAGACTACTCTGCAGTCCCAGACACACAAAGCTCAACTATTGATTAGACCGCCTACAATAACACAGTGCAATGAGGATTTTGTTTATTGTTATCAAATTAGAACACAATATTTGTCTACAGGCTGTAACCTGCAGTGATGTAGGATCATTTGAATAACCATCAGTGCCAATGGAAGCCAGGCTTCTACAGATATGTGACAAATAAAACATTTAAAAATACAAATCATTTATCTTTCATCTCTATGTGTTTTCATAATTTTCTGTCAATTTGCAAGTGGCTGAATCTCTCCGGAGAAATTATCAGAGCGAAGGAAACAGTGCCCCTCTGTCTCATTATGCGTAGTCCTTGTATCTGATACTGTATCTGATACTGTCTGGAAAACGGTGTGACATGTTGCCGTTGTAGCATTTGATTGATTGATGCCAGCAAGCATTTGGCCTCCCTTGATATTTCTTAAAATTTTTATAATCAGCCAATCAGCGTAGAGCTGAGCTCCCCTGCTGGTGTGGCTTCACACCAATCAAATCACATCCTAAGCAAAAAAGTCATAATTGTCAGACACTTGTGTCTGTTTCTGGTCTGCTTGTGTTGATGCAGTAGCTAGCTTGCTAAATCTGCTCTTTCCTAATGTAGTAGTGGATTTAGACTTCTGATTTTGACTTAATTCTCTGTGCAGGCCAATGAAAATGATTATGATGGCGATTCTGATCTAACCATAAATTCACATATTGTGCCACTGGCTTGAGACCATAGAAGTTCAATATGTAGCTTAGTAGGCTCACATGAACTAGCTAAATAACTTAGTTGGTTCATTGTTGCCCATGCGAGGAAGATAGACTAGCAAGGGTTTTAGCTAGGTAACCTATGAAAACTAAAAGCGTATGACAGAGCCAAAGACAGTTTTGCAAACATGAAAGAGAGGAGAACGGCATGGGTGTTCAACTAGTCAACAAGTAGGGTGAGTAAACATTTTTTTAAATTATTGCGCGCACAAGCTAGCACAAACACACACACTCAGACAGAAATCAGTACCATGGACGGCCACATGCTACAAAGCCACATTGATTGGACTAAATTGTTTTACGTATCTTTAAGTTGGTTTTCAGTATATTAAACTAAGCATAGGCTATATAGCCTTGATGATTTGATGATGTGTAAATGTTTAAGTTGATATAGTGCTGGAATAGCGGAGGCAGGGCTCCTGGTGTCTTTGTGCTGACTTGCAGTAACTCCATGGTTCTAAATCAGTAGTTGTTTAGTAAACTGTTGAAAACATTAACTTGCTTGACCATGCTACAGGTCATATAACTGTTTGAGGTTAAATGCAATATTTGCCATGTGGACTTCACCGGACAGATGTGGACTTCACCGGACAGATGTGGACTTCACCGGACAGATGTGGACTTCACCGGACAGATGTGGACACCGGACAGATGTGGACTTCACCGGACAGATGTGGATTTCACCGGACAGATGTGGCTCTCCGGTTTTCTGATGAAACAACCATTTGTGTTGTTCAATTTATTTTGCCAGTGTGTGACTTGACTTTTTGTTGTCACAGCCTTATTGTATATCGTGGTGGCGTATGGGTTATAGAACAAACAACGCAATTATCACAACATCGGTTGTAATACGGCTGTTTTACTGGCTTGTCTTTGCAGTGAGTTTACCCACGCACCACAAACTCCTTTCTTGTTTTATGCCAAAATAAAACAATGCCAGGTACATCCTAGGCCTGGTTATGTAACCATTTGGATCAGTTTGGGTATATTCTGGACAGTGTATAAGGTCCAGGAAGGTACATTAGTAGGCCAGCCATACACCACCCACTGGGCACAGACGTCATTTCAAAGTCGTTTCCACGTTGGCTCAACATAATTTCATTGAAATTACATGGAAACAACTTTGTTTCAACCAATGTGTGCCCAGTGGGTGGTGTGTATTTTGTCAAGATGTAGCCCGGTGCTAAGATACAGGAAGATATGGGCTTCTTCTGCCACTGAGATGTGCTGTCTACCCTCCTTTCCAGCTCCCCTCCAGTTCTTAACGATGTAGCCTGTTTTACATTGAACAAGCAAGAGAAAGCATGTATCTCTCCTCCAATGAGGCTGGGAGTAAAGAAAATATGTTGAAATAAGTGTTCAACAAGGTATTGTAGTCTGGGACTCCACAAGATTAAAGAAGAATATCCGAGGCACCTGTGAGGCCAGAGTAAGTCATTGAGCAAACAATGCAATGAAGACAGACAGACTCAGAGATGTGTAGCCTAAGTTAGAAGTGTATGCATATTAGCCCATAATTCATTAGCTCAATGTTGCTTGATATTGCAGTGAATATATCCAGTCAATTTACACAGCTAAAAAAAATAAAGTGACAGCAGTTAAACAAATGCACAGCTATTTGACAATACCACGAGCGTCTTCTACTATTTTTTTTTCTTCGAGGTACGAATATAAACGGACATGATGTATAATCCTCCTACATGTTTATTGTTGTGACAACATACAAATGTGTGTGAATAAATCCAATATTAACACACGCAACAATTTTTTTGTTACGGTTTAAAATGGCCCTCATGGCCAAGGTTGACCTATTTTCAGAAATGCAATTGGTTGGTGAATATAAAGTCTAAGATCACTGCCACCTGGTGAGGTTAGCATAGGGCTAACGTGTGCCATTTTATTTGATGGGACCAGCTACAATTGAGCCGGAGAAACTGTTTACATGTGAATGGTTGCTTAAGGCCCCAACATATTCAGTACATGTTTTATATTTTCAGTAAAAAAAAATAACACATTTGAATGGGAAGGGAGAGTTCAGTCTGAGGCCCAAAAAGAAGCTTGAGCTGAGCTTGGAAGTCAGACAAGTCTATAAATATGTTCCATACATTTTCTGTGGTTGAAAAACGTAAAGCATATGTACAGTATGTTTCAATGATGAAGTCAGACAAGCTGATACTTCTACCTCTCCCAATGCACTTACAGAAGTGTGTCTTTCTAGAGCTGCACAAACCAACCATTAGAAAGTCTCCATGGAAAATGTTCTAGAGCTGCATAAACCACCCATTAGAAAGTCTCCATGGAAAATGTTCTAGAGCTGCACAAACCAACCATTAGAAAGTCTCCATGGAAAATGTTCTAGAGTTGCACAAACCAACCATTAGAAAGTCTCCATGGAAAATGTTCTAGAGTTGCATAAACCACCCATGAGAATGTCTCCCTGGACCATCCATTAGAAAGTCTCCAGGGACCACCCATTAGAGAGTCTCCAGGGACCACCCATTAGAGAGTCTCCAGGGACCACCCCTTAGAAAGTGTCCAGGGACCACCCCTTAGAGAGTCTCCAGGGACCACCCCTTAGAAAGTGTCCAGGGACCACCCCTTAGAGAGTCTCCAGGGACCACCCCTTAGAAAGTCTCCAGGGACCACCCCTTAGAAAGTGTCCAGGGACCACCCCTTAGAGAGTCTCCAGGGACCACCCCTTAGAAAGTGTCCAGGGACCACCCATTAGAAAGTCTCCAGGGACCACCCATTAGAAAGTCTCTAGGGACCACCCATTGGAAAGTCTCCCTGGACTATGCCAGACCTCTCTCTTCACTCACCAGGGAACAGTAGACCTAGGATGATGTGAACTCCTCGACCCCTCATCATAATGACATCATGAAGCCCTCTTTCACTTCGCGGGTGGCATGAAACCACAGGGGATGAGAGAGAGAGAAAGAGAGAGAGATTCTTCCCAAAGTGACACAGGAACGTGAGACATGAGTACAGTATGTGGTAAGTAAACCACCTGGTGAACAAAATAACAAAAGAAGGCTCAGGTGCATATTAATAGGGAGTGTAAAAAGCATTTGAAGAGTATCTTTCCAAAATGCTATACAGTGAGGGAAAAAAGTATTTGATCCCCTGCTGATTTTGTACGTTTGCCCACTGACAAAGAAATGATCCGTCTATAATTTTAATTTTAAAGGTAGGTTTATTTGAACAGTGAGAGACAGAATAACAACGAAAAAATCCATAAAAACGCATGTCAAAAATGGTATAAATTGATTTGCATTTTAATGAGGGAAATAAGTACTTGACCCCCTCTCAACCAGAAAGATTTCTGGCTCCCAGTTGTCTTTTATACAGGTAATGAGCTGAGATTAGGAGCACACTCTTAAGAGGGAGTACTCCTAATCTCAGTTTGTTACCTGTATAAAAGACACCTGTCCACAGAAGCAATCAATCAATCAGATTCCAAACTCTCCACCATGGCCAAGACCAAAGAGCTCTCCAAGGATGTCAGGGACAAGATTGTAGACCTACACAAGGCTGGAATGGGCTACAAGACCATCGCCAAGCAGCTTGGTGAGAAGGTGACAACAGTTGGTGCGATTATTTGCAAATGGAAGAAACACAAAAGAACTGTCAATCTCCCTCGGCCTGGGGCAGACACATAGTTGACAGGCTACAGAAGAGGCTACGCTAATGCAAAGGAGATTGGAATGACAAGTGGACTACACGTCTCGAATGTTCAGAAAGTTAAGCTTACGTAGCAAGAATCTTATTGACTAAAATGATTAAAATGATACAGTACTGCTGAAGTAGGCTAGCTGGCAGTGGCTGCGTTGTTGACTTTGTAGGCTAGCTGGCAGTGGCTGCGTTGTTGACACTACACTAATCAAGTCGTTCCGTTGGGTGTGATAGTTTCGACAGTGCTGCTATTCGGGGGCTAGCTGGCTAGCTAGCAGTGTTGATTACGTTACGTTGCGTTAACAGAACGACAATAGCTGGCTAGCTAACCTAGAAAATCGCTCTAGACTACACAATTATCTTTGATACAAAGACGGCTATGTAGCTAGCTATGTAGCTAGCTACGATCAAACAAATCAAACCGTTCTACTGTAATGAAATGAAATGAAAATGTGATACTACCTGTGGAGCGAAGCGGAATGCGACCGGGTTGTTGAGTGAGGAAGTTCAATTCGGTGGACGTTGGCTAGCTGTTGGCTAGCTAGCAGTGTCTCCTACGTTAAGGACGACAAATAGCTGGCTAGCTAACCTCGGTAAATTAAGATAATCACTCTAAGACTACACACTCTAAACTACACAATTATCTTGGATACGAAGACAGCAAAGACAACTATGTAGCTAGCTAACACTACACTAATCAGGTCATTCAGTTGAGTGTAATAGTTTTTAGTGCTGCTATTCGATAGACGGTGGACGTTAGCTAGCTGGCTAGCTGGCTATCTGCTGGGCAGATAGCAGTGTAGACTGCGTTAGGACGACGAAATACGATAATTACGCAATTATCTTTGATACAAAGACGGCTATGTAGCTAGCTAAGAATAAATTGCTAAGATTAGACAAATCAATCCGTTGTACTATAGTGAAATGTAATGAAATGTAATGAAAAGTTATACAACCTGCGGCCGAAGTGCGAATGCGACCGCTCGCTCCAACCCGGAAGTACTTTCTGTACAAGTGGCTCAAGAAGAAGCACATTAAGGTCCTGGAGTGGCCTATCCAGTCTCCAGACCTTAATCCCATAGAAAATCTGTGGAGGGAGCTGAAGGTTCGAGTTGCCAAACATCAGCCTCGAAACCTTAAATGACTTGGAGAAGATCTGCTAAGAGGAGTGGGACAAAATCCCTTCTGAGATGTGTGCAAACCTGGTGGCCAACTACAAGAAACGTCTGACCTCTGTGATTGCCAACAACGGTTTTGCCACCAAGTACTAAATCCTGTTTTGCAGAGGGGTCAAATACTTATTTCCCTCATTAAAATGCAAATCAATTTATAACATTTTTAACATGCGTTTCTCTGTATTTTTTGTTGTTATTCTGTCTCTCACTGTTCAAATAAACCAGTGGGCAAACAGTACAAAATCAGCAGGGGATCGAATACTTTTTTCCCTCACTGTATATCCATTATCCATTTTCAGAAATGTTGATAAATTAGCTTTTATTTTTTAATAAATAACTTATGAAAGAGATTGGTGTTTATTTTGACTATCTAATCAGGGCATGGGGTTGTTCAATCAATGACAGACATGTATTTGTTTAAAATCTATCACCTGACGGTTTCATTTCAGAGTGACAAAATAATCGTTATTCTGCCTCAATAGTACTGCTAGGTTTTACACAGTCAAATGGAACAAATAACTACAAATAACTACACACAAAGAACTGTACAAATAATACATTTGTCACATCAATAAATCCTGTGTGTATATATATATTTTTTAAGTCATATGATATCTGTATGTAAAAGATTTACACTTTACATTTTGTTTGTCATTCTGCAGATGCTCTTTTCCAGGGTGCCTTACAGTAAGTGAATTCATCTTAACATCGCTAGGTGAGACAACCACATACCACTGTCAAACATACAGTATACAAACATTCCATTCCACCCGAACAATGGATATACAGTAGTTTGCAACAACAACAAAAATGTCGACATAGCATTTTGCTAATAAACACTTCATTTGTTACAATAGTTTTTGGCAGCAGAGGTCACAAAGGCCAAATAAGCTGTTTGGCTGTTCCATTGACAGCCCAGGAAGGATGTTGATGGCCGAGTGGCACTGGTTACCCAGGAGACCTCACAGGAAGGATGTTCAAAGCTAAATGGCCCTGGTTGACCGAGAGAGATCTTACAGGAAGGATGTTAAAGGTTGACTGGTTGCCCGAGAGACTACACAGTGTGCAAGCAAGCGGCAACAGACCACAGCGCCCTGGGCAGGGACGGATCTGTTCAGAACATCGGGGTGGGGAGTAGGAAAGTGTGTGTTTGTGTGTTTTTTCTTTTGGGTGGGTTGGGTGGGGGGGGGTTTGTTCATTCAATTTGTAGTTCACAGAAGGTTTTCAACTTTAACTGTAGCTGTGTACACAATAATACAAGCCTTCAGTACTACTGTATTTATCAAGATATATAAAGAATGAAATGAATGAATGAGATTAATTAAATATTATTTTCTTGTCAAATTTCCAATTGGCAACACATCGCTTATGGGATTAATTGACACATAAACAAACATTACAAACAATCCCTACGGTAATTGAATGATAATTCTTCAATATTTATTTTACTAGACTGTAGTTTTGAACTGAGGAATTTGTTGTACTTTGCCAATGGAGCCCAAAGAGGTGATGTAGTGTATGGAACCCCTGCTCGACATTATCTTTACATAAACTGATTGCATTTCTATACTGTAGATTGTGAATTGGGGCACACCAAATCCAATGCACATGTAGGATATTCAATTGTACACTGAACAAAAATATGAACGCAAACCAATTTCAAATATTTTACTTGAGATGCAGTTCATATAAGGAAATCAGTCATTTGAAATAAATGCATTAGGGCCTAATCTATGGATTTCAAATGACTGGACAGGGATGCATTGGCCCACCAACTTGGCAGCCAGGCCCAACCACTGTGGAGCTTTCCCCACAAAAGGGCTTTATTACAGACAGAAATACTCCTCAGCACCCCCCCCCCCCCCCCCCCTTGGACAATTCCACAGGTGAAGAAGCCGGATGTAGCCGGTTTGACGTACATCCAAATTCTCTAAAACAACATTGGAGGCAGCTTATTTATTTTTTTAAGGTTATTTTACCTTTATTTATACAGGTTTTTTTCTCATTGAGATAACATCTCTTTTCCAAGAGAGACCTGATCCAATAGCAGCAGAGGGAACAACGTTTCAGACAACACAATTTACATACACTAACACAACATTAAACAAAACTACACTAACATACAGTACAACAATTACATATTACATTAAAAACACAAACATCTTGACTAAAAACAGCTGGCCTAAAAATTAATTACACTATTCTATGATATATATATCGATCACGTGTTTATACTCCACCAACAAAACTAGATCATCACATTTTAAAATTTGAATTTGAATTCCAGGACCACGGTGCTAAGGAACAAACTATTTCTACCATGACCTGTTCTAATTTTTGGTACTGCTAGAAGCAAATCAGAATGGGACTGTAATTGATATTTATTTACTGACCTGACTAAAAAAGAACAGAGATAAAATGGCATTTTACCCAATATGACCTTATAAATCAGAGTATACCAGTGTTTAAACCTACAATATGGCCTTATAAACCAGTGTATACCAGTGTTTAAACCTACAATATGGCCTTATAAACCAGTGTATACCAGTGTTTAAGCCTACAATATGGCCTTATAAACCAGTGTATACCAGTGTTTAAACCTACAACATGGCCTTATAAACCAGAGTATACCAGTGTTTAAACCTACAACATGGCCTTATAAACCAGAGTATACCAGTGTTTAAACCTACAACATGGCCTTATAAACCAGTGTATACCAGTGTTTAAGCCTACAATATGGCCTTATAAACCAGTGTATACCAGTGTTTAAACCTACAATATGGCCTTATAAACCAGAGTATACCAGTGTTTAAACCTACAACATGGCCTTATAAACCAGTGTATACCAGTGTTAAAACCTACAATATGGCCTTATAAACCAGTGTGTACCAGTGTTTAAGTCTACAATATGGCCTTATAAATCAGTGTATACCAGTGTTTAAACCTACAACATGGCCTTATAAACCAGTGTATACCAGTGTTTAAACCTACAACATGGCCTTATAAACCAGTGTATACCAGTGTTTAAGTCTACGCAAGTTCAATGACGACCAGCCAACAGCGCTGTAGAGATCACGATGATGTGTTAGACGTTTCTGATTTGTAATGAACCTGAGGGCTGTATGATATACTGAATCAAGTGCTCTCAGGGTAGTGTCTGAGGACTGCATATATATAATCACTCAAATCTAAAATCAATAGTAATGTACAACATACCAGCTCCTTCCTGGCCTCGAAAGAAAAACAAGACTTATGCCGGTAATAAAATCCTATTTTTAGCTTGAGCTTCAAGTTCTCTACATGCACAGTGAAGCTCAGCTTATCATCAACCCACACACCCAAATATTTGTACATTTTAACTTGCTCTATAGTATGTCCAGCCAATGTAGCAATGACATGATTTGTAACATGACTGGCATTTGAAAATACCATGCATTTTGTAATCATACAGATTCTGTTGTATGATGTGAAATGCTCTTTGGGCATTTTCAAAAGATAAAGATAAACTACTACCACTTGAATAAAGAACAGTATCATCTGCATATAAATGAACATCTGCTGTTTCAATAAAATCCCCAATGTTGTTGATATACAAAATGAACAACAGTGGGCCCAAAATAGAACCTTGCGGAATACCTGAGCACACCTCTATGGACTCAGATTTACAACCATCCGCCATTACACATTGTGAACGATTTGATGGGTAATTTATAAACCAATCTAGAGCATGACCAGTAATTCCACAACATTTTAAACTTTGAACTAACACAGCATGGTCCACGATGTCAAAAGGCTTCGACAAATCAATAAAAACAGACACACAATGTAACTTCTTATCAAGAGCACAGTGGATGCCATTTAAAACCTTCAATGTTGCTTAAACAGTGCTGTGGCCAGACCTAAAACCTGATTGCATTCCATTTAAACCTCATAAGGATGTTGCGAATTTTCGCAGCTTTTTGTTAAAAATCGCGCAACATTTCAGCGCCCTGCTATTCATGCCAGGAATATAGTATATGCATATGATTAGTATCTGTGGATAGAAAACACTCAGACGTTTCCAAAACTGGTTAAATCGTGTCTGTGGCTATAACACAACGTGTTTAGCAGTAAAAATCCCTCGAAAAACTGTTCTCCAAAAACACAAAAAATATATTACTCCGCCAGTCAATGTATTGTTAAAGACGAACGGAAATACATCAGGCCGTAATGTAAATGCCTACAGCTTCCACACGATGTCGCCAGTGCTGGCATTTTGAGCAGACTTAATCTTTGGTTCTTTTACGTTTTACCCTTTCCTGTTTCAGTTTGTCAACAGGAAGTTATTAAAATGGGAAAGATGGACGTTGATTTCCAGACTAGCTGCTATCGAATACAAATCGCCCCGTGATGAATTGTATAGCTAATTAACGTTTATTAATACCTAAAGTTGGGTTAGAAAAGTAATTTGAAGTGTTTTGTAAAGTATATAGGCACCTTTTGTCATTTTAAAAAGTGACGTTGCGTCTTGGAAAACAGAATATTCCTGGATCAGACCGGTCTTCAGAAAATAACATTTTGGCTATACAATGACGGATTTAATCGGGAAAAAGACCCAACTGGGATGTTTATGGGATATATAGGAGTGCCAAGAAAGAAGCTCGTCAACGGTAATGAATGTTTTATATTTTATTTCAGCGTTTTGGGTAGCGACGGATAACGCAAAATCTGTCGTTTTTGGTGACGTTGCAGTATTTTGAGGGTGCATGGTATCAGATAATAGCTTCTCATGCTTTCCCCGAAAAGCATTTTACAAATCTGACTTGGTGGATAGATTCACAATGAGTGTAGCTTTAATTCAGTATGTTGTATGTGTGTATTAATGAAAGTTTGAGTTTTATCAAAAACTATACGTGGCGCACTTGAAATTTCCGCTGATTTGATCCCCACAGCGGGAGCACTTCTCTAACAAGTTTTAAGATGTTGTTTTCTTGGAAGTAGGTCTTTAGCTGCCTACTAACTAAGGACTCCAGTACCTGTGACAGTGCAGACAATTTTGATATGGGTCGATAGTTCTCAAGTAGCGAGGGATCTCCAACTTTCAGGAGAAGCAGTACAAAAGCAGATTTCCATAACTTGTGGATTTCCTTAACATCAAGCGTAAGTTTAAAAATACATGTTAAGGGGAGAGCAATGGTGTCTGCGGCTAGGTGTAGGAGGCGGGGTCTAGTTCATCAGGGCCAGGGGATTTTTTCCCTGGCCCTTTTTTCTTTCAGGGCTTAACACACTTCTGAAACAGAGAAGGATGAAAAGGAGAACCTGGTGAAGGACAGGGGTGTCAGGTAAATTTATAGGGGGCTCAATTATACCTTTGACCTTTTCAAATAAACTGCCTGCATCTAAAAAATGCTGGTTCAAGGCTTTCAGAATGGTGGTTCTCTCAGTTACAATCTGTGTGTCGACCAACAATTGTTTACGAAGCTGTGTATCTTTTCTGCACTCCAAACCTTTCACTACTTGCCAAAATATGGATAGATTATTTAAATTTTGTGAAGTAGATTTCAGGCAGTGGTCTGCTTTCATTTTACAGATCATAGCCACACCCATATTTTGAAGACGTTTAAAAGCCATCCAATCATCTGCCAAACCAGTCCCTTTTGCTTAACCCACATAGCATGTCCTTCCCTTATCATTTTTTACTAAGTTCCTTAGTAAACCAAGGGTTCTCTCTGCCCTTAATCCTGAATTTTTTTAAAGGGGCATGCCTATTGCATACCTCCTGGAATGCATTGTGGAAGTAAGAAAAGGCTAGTTCAAGATCAGGGATTAATTCATACATCATGTAAAAAACCTTGAATATCAAATTTATGGTAGAGACATGAACATTCAGTTTTATGGCAACAGCCCTGGCGACATTCCTGCAGTCATATGTGTCATTGTGTTGTGACAAAGCTGCACATTTTGAAGTGTCCTTTTATTGTCCACAGCACAAGGTGCACCTGTGTAATGATCATGCTGTTTAATCAGCTCCTTGATATGCTACACCTGTCAGGTGGCTGGATTATCTTGGCAAAGGATCAATTCTCACTAACAGGGATATAAAAACATTTGTGCACATAATGTGAGAGAAATAATATTTTTGTGAGTATTGAACATTTCTGAGATCTTTTAATTTCAGCTCATGAAACATGAGACCAACACTTTACATGTTGCGTTTTTATATTTTTTGTTCTGTGTATTATTACCGCTATGACACTGTGTGATGTTGATAAATGCAGTTGTTGATTTATGGCAGACTTGTTGCAAATACGTGACTTAAACAGAGTTCAGATATAAGGTTACAAATACAAAAATGCAGAACTTTCTATCATTTAAAAACAAAAATATATATGAAACATGAAAAAATGAAAAAGTTAGGTTATTTTCATTTGTAGATGTCACGACTTCTGCCGAAGTTGTTGCCTCTCCTTGTTCGGGCGGTTCGACGTCACCGGTCTTCTAGCCATCATTGATCCTTTTTTCATTTTCCATTGGTTTTGTCTTGTCTTCCCACACACCTGTTTTCAATCCCATTCATTACCTGTTGTGTATTTAACCCTCTGTTTCCCCTCATGTCTTTGTCAGAGATTGATTTGTTGTCCGTGTAGTGTGCTTGTTTGTATAGGTGCGCGTCGGGTCTTCGTACCCATGTTTTGTTTGTTTGTACATTTATTGTTATGGAGCTCGTGGAACTTTATTAAAAGACTCCATATTTAAACTCCATTTGACTCTCCTGCGCCTGACTTCCCTGCCACCTATTACACCTATGCGTGACAGTAGAGTTCTTTGATATTCTTGGTATAGAGTCATGATGTCACAAAAGTATTTTGTATAACAATGACCATAATACATTGTGTGCTTATTGACTTTCTGGGGTATCAGCATTCTTGTCCCTATCAGAGCTCATCATGTGCGATAGATGATGAACCTAGTTTTGTCCCATGGAATAATTGTTGTGGATCTTAATGTTTTTCCTCATAATCCTGGACTATCAGAACACCATTTAATTACGTTTGCTATCGCAATAAATAATCTGCTCAGAGCCAAACCAAGGATCATCAAAAGCCATGCTATAAATTCTCGGACAACCCAAAGATTCCTAGATGCCCAAAGATTCCTAGATCTTCCACCTACCCAAGGACATCAGAGTACAAAAATCAGTTAACCACCTAACTGAGGAACTAACTTCAAACTTGCGCAATACCCTAGATGCAGTCGCAGCCCTAAAAACAAAAAACATTTGTCATAAGAAACTAGCTCCCTGGTATACAGAAAATAACCGAGCTCTGTAGCAAGTTTCCAGAAAATTGGAACGAAAATTGGCGCCACACCAAACTGGAAGTCTTCTGACAGGCTTGGAAAGACAGTGCCGAGCAGTATCGAAGAGCCCTTACTGCTGCTCCATCATCCTGTTTTCCCAACTTAATTGAGGAAAATAAGAACAATCCAAAATGTATTTTTTATACTGTCGCAAAGCTAACTAAAAAGCAGCATTCCCCAAGAGAGGAAGGCTTTCACTGCAGTAGTGATAAATTCATGAACTTCTTTGACGAAAATATCATGATCATTAAAAGAAATTACGGACTCCTCTTTAAATCTGTTGTCCTGAGTCTGCAAAACTCTGCCAGGACCTAGGATAAAGGGAGACACTCAAGTTTTTTAATACTATATCTCTTGAAACATTGATGAAAATAATCATGGCCACTAAACCTTCAAGCTGCATACTGGACCCTATTCCAACTAAACTACTGAAAGAGCTGCTTCCTGTGCTTGGCCCTCCTATGTTGAACATAATAAATGGCTCTCTATCCACCGGATGTGTACAAAACTCACTAAAAGTGGCAGTAATAAAGCCTCTCTTGAAAAAGCCAAACCTTGACCCAGAAAATATTTTTTAAACTATCGGCTTATATCGAATCTCCCATTCCTCTCCAAAATAATTGAGAAAGCTGTTGCGCAGCAACTCACTGCCTCCCTGAAGACGAACAATGTAAACAAAACGCTTCAGTCTGGTTTTAGACCCCATTATAGCACTGAGACTGCACTTGTGAAGGTGGTAAATTACCTTTTGATGGTGTCAGACCAAGGCTCTGCCTCTGTCCTAGTACTCCTAGACCTTAGTGCTGCTTTTGGAGAGATTGGAAACCCAAATTGGTCTACATGGACAAGTTCTGGCCTGGTTTAGATCATATCTGTCAGAGAGATATCAGTTTGTCTCTGACAAATCAACTGTGAATTTCAGTGTTCCTCAAGGCTCCGTTTTAGGACCACTATTGTTTTCATCATATATTTTACCTCTTGGAGATGTCATTCGGAAACATAATGTTAACTTTCACTTCAATGCGAACGACACACAGCTGTACATATCAATGAAACATGGTGAAGCCCTGCAATAAAATCCTGGGTTCGTTGTCTGAGGCAGGACACAGGTGTGAGATAACACAAAAGTCTTTACTCAAAATATTCAAAACCGGAATATCTCCAACAAGGAAACATAATGTGAAAACCCTCCAACACCCACGGTAACACAAAACAATCACGGACAAAACAGAAAGGTAGACGAGAGGGTAAATAAGGAACATAATAAGGGAATAGAAATCAGGTGTGCGTAATCAAGACAAAACAAAAGGAAAAAGGAAACATGGATCGGTGATGACTAGAAAGCCAGTGACGTCGACTGCTGAACGTCGCCTGAACAAGGAGAGGTGCCGACCTCAGCCGAAGTCGTGACAAGCCCCAAAATTGCCCTTGCTGGAAGCCTGTGTTTCAGACATAAGGAAGTGGTTGGTGGCAAATGTTCTACTTTTAAACTCGGACAAAACAGAGATCCTTGTTCTAGGATTCAAGAAACAAAGGGATCTTCTGTTGAGTCTGACAATTAATCTCGATGGTTGTACATTCGTCTCAAATAAAATTGTGAAGGACCTTGGCTTTTCTCTGGACCCTGATCTCTCTTTTGACGAACATATCAAGACTGTTTCAAGGACAGCTTTTTTCCATCTACGTAACATTGCAAAAATCAGAAACTTTCTGTCCAAAAATGATGCAGAAAAATCTAGCCATGCTTTTGTCACTTCTAGGTTAGACTACTGCAATGCTCTACTTTCCGGCTACCTGGATAAAGTACAAAATAAACTTCAGCTAGTGCTAAGCACGGCTTTTAGAATCTTGACTAGAACCCCAAAAAATGATCATATTACTCCAGTGCTAGCCTCTACACTGGCTTCCTGTTAAGGCAAGGGCTGATTTCAAGGATTTACTACTAACCTACAAAGCATTACATGGGCTTGATCCTACCTATCTTTCTGATTTGATCCTGCCGTACATACCTACACATAAGCTATGGTCACAAGACGCAGGCCTCCTTACTGTCCCTAGAATTTCTAAGCAAACAGGTGGAGGCAGAGATTTCTCCTACAGAGCTCCATTTTTATGGAATTGTCTGCCTATCCATGTGAGAGTCGCAGACTCGGTCTCAACCTTTAAGTCTTTATTGAAGACTCATCTCTTCAGTAGGTCCTATGATTGAGTGTAGTCTGGCCCAGGAGTGTGAAGGTGAACAGAAAGGCTCTGGAGCAACGATTGATTGAATTTGATTGATCAATGCAATTGTCAGTGCCAATTATTCTCTGATCCATGCGTTCGAAACCTGGCAAGTCAGCTGAAATGAACGAGTAAACTTCCATTATGAATGATTAAACTAAGGAGTAAAACTCCATTATGAATGAATGATTAAATCAGTCTTGCCCTTATCAGGACAAAACATGACTCGGGTCAGACAAGACTATGCTACACAGTGCATAAAATGGCCAGTTCTGTAGAATTTCTGTCCTTTTCAGGCCACTTGAAATGCTGTTGTGACGTCTTGTCTTTTTTGCTATTCGACACAACTGGCAGTCTGCCAATGCTCTAAGTTTTGAGTATATGTGTGTGTATAGGGTTCATATTCAGGTTTCCTACATATCACAAGACTGTGTTAGCCCTCTGAGCTTGGGCATTTAGCCTGGCTAATGCAGGCCTCTACGTCTCAGATAAGGTTAGTCATCAGGCGAGCGTGGTTCCTAACTACCTCCTTTTCATAATAATAACAATAACGTAAGGGCGGTTTTAAACTACCTCCACTGTATGCTTAAAGTCTATGTCAACAGATGAATAAAAAAAAAAATGTCCTACAGGGACAGCACATTGAAAAAGGTCAGTGTTGGGATGTCACATGCAGTCAAACAGAATGACTTTTGATGAGGAAATGTCAACGCTGTCAATGAGTGGTTGTGATGTGATTAGATCTGGCATTATCCTTGTTGCATCGTATGTTTCTTGGCCTACTTTATAATACCATCTACCAAAGAATAGCATGGCATTTTGCTGTTGTACTGTATATGTTACAAATCAATACTTTTGATCCAAACACAGTGCATGAACAACATTGTGTAGGATCATTAAATACAGGAATTTATATTTCTAAAAATATAAATTAAAAAGGTTTATTGGTTTGAAATCATACACATGTATTGTGTTATACACATTAACGCAGGGGCTTACAGTGGCCCGTAATGGGCCTGAGAGAAAAAAAAGAAAGAAAAAATTATATATACTTTTTTTCTATGACACCACAGGAGGCAGCTCTTAATGTTCAAAACACACCACAGAACACAATGTAGCCCAAGAGGACAGGGTGTTCACCCATGAAATGATTAAGTCACTTAAGGTTTAAACAAATATGTCCATTGTAAAGAAGATGTAGTCAGAAAAAACAATGTTACAAACCCCATGTCTCTACTATATATGGTTGAAAAGTTACAGACGATTTAGCATGTTCAGAGTGAATGGAACGTCATCACATGCCTGATAACTAGTGGCTGCAGGATCGTGACTGAAAACATGGTCTTTTTCTACATTAAAATCACTGAATATAAAATACTAAATAGGTACTAAATATATATTTATTTAAAAGGTAAAATAATTTATTTCAACATCCACCCTCCGCGAAGAAAATCTGTTCTTGTTTTCAGTGTGTCCATTTCAGGTCACTTTGAAATGCTGTTGTGATGTTTTGTCTTTTTTCCTATTCTACACAACTGGCAGTCTGCCAATGCTCTAAGTTTTGAGTATATGTGTATAGGGTTCATATTCACGTTTCCTGCATATCACAAGACTGTGTTAGCCCTCTGAGCTAAAAATGGGGCATTTAGCCTAGTCTGAGTCTTTCTCTTTAAATCGTCATAGAAATGGCCCCTCTCAACATAGATTGATTGCCAATATAGGCAATGAACGCCAGGGGTCAGGAGGTGAACATGACGAAGGTATCAAGTTGATTTTGATTGGTCCAACCAGCAGAAACGCCTCCAAATGGTACCACCTCACAACACCAAATATGGAAGCGAAACAACCAAGAGCGGCCCAGTCTAAGCTAGCAATGGTCACAGCGAATAAATGTTCCTATTTCATCAACACTGTCAAATACACGTTTATTAAGGTTAAAATATTATAGATAACAATCGATTAATTATAACGATTAATTATATGTCATTCATAGTGACATTGGGCAAAGAAAACTACGTTTTGACATTCATTTCGTAGCACCTTCTTGAATTGCCCCCTGTTTTTCTCTACATTGTGAGCAATGAAAGCCCTACAGAGGATCAATAGTTTATAAATAAAAAAAGACATGTAGATTGAGTTTTATCACAAACAAGTAACTGACAAAATAAAGGAAACACCAACATAAAGTGTCTTAATAGGACGTTGGGCCACCACGAGCTGCCAGAACAACTTCAATACACCTTCTACAAGTGGACCTAAACCATACCAGGAAAATGAACCCCACACACCATAACATAAACTTTGTATCCCTCATTTACTCAAATGTTTTCTTTGTTTTGGCGGTTACCGGTCCTTTGGAAAGCATGCGTGCCAAATATGGAACAGCTTGTTGTGTTGTTGCCATAGACATATAATCCATAGAAGGTATTTGGAACCTTTAACCCTGGCAATTTGACTGTAAACACATGGGTGCACCAGCAATGGCTGCCAGTCCTGACTTGAATAGGAACTGCCATCTATGGATTATATGTCTATGGTTGGTAGCAGCTGTCTGTTTGCCTTTTGCAAATACATTTGCAGGAAAAATGTACAGTTTGGAAAAGAGAAGACTAATCTGTCTACAAGCAATACTACCAGTGTTGAGCGAACAGCAGCACTGTTTTTCAACTTGAGATAGGATATTAGTGTATATATATATATATATAATATATATATATATATATATATATATATTTATGTTGTGACGTTGGCCTGGGGGTAGGTTTATGACAGTCATAAATCCCTCTTCCCCCCTTTTTCCTCTCTCTACCCTACTCATGTTACATTTGCAAAACCCTTGGTTAACATAGAGATTCTGGGAACATCAGAAGGTGGGGGGAAATTAACTATATTCTGGTAATCCGACCAATTGAACATATGCCGTGGTACTTAATGAATATGATGTCAATTCGGTTGTCATCTGAGACATTCTCATCAATGATAAGATGACATAAACTCTACAGTGGAAAGTCTACACATCAGAGTTATCGGATTCACATGGAACTGTTGTTCAATTTAAATGTTTGAATGTGAAATTATTCGTGATGGGATGAAATGTGATTTTAGCTTCTTAAATGTGAGATTTAGGTTTTCATTAGATAGGGCTCTGCTCAATCAGTGGCCCCGCCCCTGTGAATGGACATGGGCTATAAACAAACACGCCCTCCTCTCCCTTCCTATATAAGCCCTTGACGACTATATAACCTCCTGTTCCGAGGACGTGAGGACGACGGTCTGATGTCAGAATGGTTCAGATAATAACTACAGAATGAAGCCAACATCAGCGTGAGCTTTGGTTTGAACTTTGGTATGAACTTTGAACTCTTATTCACTAAAGAAGTGATACCTCCTAGCCGTTGAGTTAGCAACAGCCGCTGCAATCAAGGATTAGGAAGGAACAGACAGAGTATCCCGTCTACCACACAACAACGTTACTACAACGTATTCAATTTACCAGCAGAGACATTCTTCAAAGGACTCGGTTGGGCAACACGGCCTTCCATCTACCCCCAACCTACCGAAGCGCAGCTCAGAGTAAATATTTATTGCATTTGCCTTTTCCAAATGGGCGGTAATTTAGAATGAATAAGATACTGTATTTACGATTGCACAGCTTCGCCCTTTGTTCCTCAGTCTTCCCGCTCTTTCACTCAAAGCCAGCCCCTTTTCTTTTGTGTAACCAGCTGTCATATCTGCTCCGCCCCCTAGGGACGTTTTCCTTTATGTCGTAATTTGTAATCAAGTTATGATTTAAATATGTGTATGTGTAATTCTGTGTGATTAGTTAGGTATTTAGTAAATAAATAATTATACCCAATTTTGTATTGCTGATTCAATTTTTACTGCTATTGATGTAAAATATTACTAGGTCTTTAAGAGTTTATTAAGATAACAGCTAGGTACTTAGTAATTTATAATTTTATTTTACTTATTTTATCAAATGTGATACGAAGGTAATAGTACCAGAAGACATCAAAATCAAATGTAGAAGAATAGTGAAGACATCAAAACTGAAATAACACGTATGGAATCATGTAGTATCCAAAAAAGTGTTAAACAAATCAAAATATATTTGATATTTATTAGAATCTTGAAAGTAGCCACCCTTTGCCTTGATGACAGCTTTGCACACTCTAATATATAATAGGCTACACTGAATCACCTAATGACGGCAGGGTAGCCTAGTGGTTAGAGCGTTGGACTAGCAACCGAAAGGTTGCAAGTTCGAATCCCCGAGCTGACAAGGTACAAATCTGTCGTTCTACCCCTGAACAGGCAGTTAACCCACTGTTCCTAGGCCGTCATTGAAAATAAGAATTTGTTCTTAACTGACTTGCCTGGTAAAATAAATAAATAATATATATATATGTATATATATAGTGAACAAAAATGTAAAAGCAACATGCAACAATTTCAAAGATTTGACTGAATTACAGTAAATATAAGGAAATCAGTGAATTGAAATAAATTCATTAGGCCCTAATCTATGGATTTCACATGACTGGGAGGGGTGCAGCCCCCCCAGTTCTCAAAAATTACATTGGAAGCAGCTTATGGTAGAGAAATTAACATTACATTTTATGGCATCAGCTCTGGCAACATTTCTGAAGTCAGCCTGCCAATTCCATGCTCCCTCAAATCTTGAGACATATGTGTCATTGTGTTGTGACCAAGCTGCACATTTTGAAGTGGCCTTTTTACGTCCACAGCACAAGGTGCACCTGTGTAATGATCATGCTGTTTAATATGATATGCCACACCTGTCAGGTGGCTGGATTATCTTGGCAAAGGTGAAATGTTCACTAACACAGATGTAAAGAAAGGTGTGCACAACTTTTGAGAGAAATAAGCTTTTTGTGCATATGGAAAATGTCTTGGATTTTTTTATTTCAGCTCATGAAACATGGGACCAACACTTTACATATGCATATATATGTTCTCCTGATGTGTCGCTTCATAGGCCTGGGGTATTTTTTTAATTCAAATATGAAAAACCAAAGCCCTGGTGGCCTAGAATTATTTTCTCCGGCCCTGGTTACGCTTAGTAGTGAAACAGAGAAACAAGACAATGATTTCTGTTTTTATGCAAATTACATGAAAATAAATCTATTAATATTTTGCCAGGTCAGCTTTGTGTTTTACTCCTCTGACAGTATGAAAATCCTTTAAGTCAAGGCAACTCATTATCATTGAGGGATGTCTCAATGTACTTAACATAATTGTCAGATCCATCCTGTTGTCAAACAAAAGAAGGAAGTATATTCTGTTTAATCTAAACAACATTTTAATTTCTTATCTTTGCCCGTCTGTTATTTAAAGCATTTTGTACAGGTGCTAACACTTGCTGGGCAAATCGTACCTAAGAGATCCAAAATAAACACAAAAGCACATTTTCATTTTTTTTAGAAGCCAAACACCAACATCGCCCAATGTTTTTCAATGAAAATCTGGGGAGATAAATGACAAAGTCTGAAATTGCGGAGTGGTTAAATTGAGGCTACATCTCCTAACGCTCGAGCGAGCATGTAGGCCATACGCCATGGATGCTCGATACACCCGGAGGTGAGGAGAGCACAACGCTTTTCTAAACGTCAAGCAGGCTTCACTGTATCACAGTGACACTGCCTCTGCCTGGGAGAGAAAGTCCGCCTGCAATGTACCCATCTGTATAAAAACAGCCCTTAAACCACCTGGATAGCTGCATCTATGACAATCTGCTGTGGACACCAGACAGAAGAAACAGCACATTTATGTGAGAAAAATGGGAATTACAGCCTTCAGAAAGTATTGACACCCCTTGTTACAGCTTTAATTTAAAATGGATTAAGTTAAATTGAGATTGTTTTGTCACTGGCCTACACACAATAACCCATAATGTCAAAATGGAATTATATTGTTTGAATTTTTTTGAAAATTTTTTTTTTTAAATGTAAAGCTGAAATGTATTGAGTCAATAAGTATTCAAGCCTAAATAAGTTCAGGAGTAAAAATATAATTAACAAGTTACATTATAAGTGGCATGGACTCACTCTGTGCAATAATAGTTTTTAACATTCTTTTTTAATGACTATCTCATTGCTGGTACCCCACAAATACAATTATCTGCAAGGTCCCTCAGTTGAGCAGTGAATTTCAAACACAGATTCAACCACAACAACCAGGGAGGTTTTTCTATACCTCTCAAAGAAGGGAATCTATTAGTAGATGGGGGGGGGGAAAATATTGAATATCCCTTTGAGCATGGTGAAGTTATTAATTACACTTTGGATGGTGTATTAACACACCCAGTCACTACAAAGATACAGTCGTCCTTCCTAACTCAGTTGCCGGAGAGGAAGGAAATCGTTCAGGATTTCACTATGAGGCCAATGTTGACATTAAAACAATTAAAGAGTTTAATAGCTGTGATCGGAGAAAACTGAGGATGGATCAACAACATTATGGTTACTCCACAATACTAACCTAATTGACAGAGTTTAAGACGTAGGCCAGTAAAGAACACAAATATTCCAAAACATGCACCCTGTTTGCAACAATGCACTAAAATAAAACAAAGCAATTAACTTGAATACATTTTTATGTTTCGGGAAAATGCAATACAACACATTACTGAGTACCACTCTCCATATGTTCAAGCATAGTGGTTGCTGCGCCATGTTATGGGTATGCTTGTAATCATTAAGGACTGGGGAGTTTTTCCAGGATAAAAAATAAACAGAATGGAGCTAAGCACAGGCAAAATCCTAGCGGAAAACCTTGTTCAGTCTGCGTTCCACCAGACACTGGGAGATGAATTCACCTTTCAGCAGGACAATAACCTAAAACACAAGGACAAATCAACACTGGATTTTCTTACCAAGAAGACGGTGAATGTTCCTGAGTGGCAGAGTTACACTTTTGACTTAAATCTACTTGAAAATCTATGGAAGGACCTGATATTGGTTGTCTAGCAATGATCAACAACCAATCTGACAGAGCTTGAACATTTTTGTTTAAAGAATAATGGGCAAATGTTGCACAATCCAGGTGTGGAAAGCTCCTAAAAACTTACCCAGATAGGCACAGCTGTAATCGCTGCCAAATGTGCTTCTACAAAGTATTGACTCAGGGGTGGGAATACTTATGTAAATTAAATATTTCTGTATTTCATTTTCAATACATTTGCAAAAATTTCTAAAAACTGGTTTTCACTGTCGTTATTGGGTATTTTGAATTCAAGCTGTAACACAACAAAATGTTGAATAAGTCAAGGAAATAAGTATGAATATTTAATGTGAAAATGTGTGTTATTTTTCATTTAATTTAATTTATTTCAGTTATATGTTTTTGTGTGTCAATGATATTGTATAACCTTGTCATCTTTGTTTTTCAAATGATTGTAAGACTTTACTTTACTACATTTTACTACACTTTACTTTACTACACTTTACTTCACTTTACTACACTTTACTTTACTACACTTTACTACACTTTACTTCACTTTACTTTACTACACTTTACTACACTTTACTACACTTTACTTTACTATACTACTTCACTTTACTACACTTTACTTTATTACACTTTACTACACTTTACTTCACTTTACTTTACTACACTTTACTACACTTTACTACACTTTACTTCACTTTACTACACTTTACTTTATTACACTTTACTTTACTTCACTAAACTTTACTTTAAAGGTTTTAAAGTATTTATTGTCCCCGCGGGGAAATGTTGTTGCAGTATCATGTACATTTTTTATTTGGTGTTTAGATACATGAGACAACACATTTTATTAACAGTAACATGCAGTATATAGCGATGAAAGACGACCAGCCTGGTGGCCTTACTGGATCCAATGGAACATTAACCGCAGCTGATTAGGAGGGATATCACACCTGGCACAATTGATTGTCTAGTTCTGTTATTCCTGCCGGGTGGTGCCCTATACATGCACCCAGAGGGGAGTAGTTTAAAGCCCGGGTACAGGGATGGCTTGGGTCTAAAAGGATTGTGTGTGCCTTGCTGAGGGCCCTGACCTTAAAGATCTCATTCAAGCCTGTCTGTTTGACTCCAAGTACCTTACTTACTGTGGTGATAATCCTTCTCAGCATATTTTTCTGTCTGACAGTAGCCTTGCCAAACCAACAAACCATACAACAAGTTAATAGTCTCAATGAAAGATTTATAAAACAGTCAACATTTAAAGAGCTCAAATTTTGAGAAAATACATTGGTGTACATTAGCTAACTACTGCTGGCAGAATAGTTAAGATAATTTAATTATTTGATTTCCATATTTTATATTACTCCGAAACTAAATAATCCTTGTCAAAAAAGATAGCTGTGTATGTTCAAGGTCAACCAAATACACTATGATCAGATCCCTTATCATCAATCACCATTCATCAAGTTATCCTCATTACCTTTAAAGCCATTTGGAATCTAGACTGACGAAACAACATACCACCAAGTGACAGGTAGCCAACAACGAGGTGGTTAGAGCTCCTGTTGCTAGGTGACCACCACTAGCCAATGTGACAGCCGATAAGAGCGCACCAAAACAACACACTGAATCACACTGCTACCCATTTCAAATGAAATCAAATGTTATTGGTCACATACAAGTGATTAGCAGATGTTATTGCGGGTGTAGCGAAATGCTTGTGCTTCTAGCTCCGACAGTGCAGTAATATCTAACAAATTACACAACATATACCCAATACACACAAATCTAAGTAGGAATGAATTAAGACTATAAACGTACATACAGTATGGACGAGAGATGTCAGAGCGGAACGGACTAAGATACAGTAGAATAGTACAGAAAACAGTTTATACATATGAGATGAGTAATGCAAGATATGTAAACATTGTTAGTGACTAAGATACAGTAGAATAGTACAGAATACAGTATATACATATGAGATGAGTAATGCAAGATATGTAAACATTGTTAGTGACTAAGATACAGTAGAATAGTACAGAATACAGTATATACATATGAGATGAGTAATGCAAGATATGTAAACATTGTTAGTGACTAAGATACAGTAGAATAGTACAGAAAACAGTTTATACATATGAGATGAGTAATGCAAGATATGTAAATAAGGGACTAAGATACCGTAGAAAAGTATAGAATACTGTATATACATATGAGATGAGTAATGCCAGATATATAAACATTATTAAAGTGACTAGTGTGTTATTCCTTTAAGTGGCCAGTGTTTTCTAGTCTATGCCTATAGGCAGCAGCCTCTAATGTGCTAGTGATGGCTGTTTAACAGTCTGATGGCCTTCAGATATAAGCTGTTTTTCAGTCTCTCGGTCCCAGCTTTGATGCACCTGTACTGACCTTGCTTTCTGGATGATAGCGGGGTGAACAGGCAGTGGCTCAGGTGGTTGATGTCCTTGATGATCATTTGCAATGTAAAGCAAGAGGAAGTTAGAGAGGGTTGAAATGTGAATATGGATGAGGACGGACGATAGGAATAATCATAGACTCTCGTCCCTCTCTCATCCCTCTCTCATCCCTCTCTCGTCCCTCTGCCTCGTCAGCACCCGGTGACATCCCTATGCAGACAAATCCAAATCTGGGGATGAGGAAAGAGGAAGGGAGAGAGAGTGAGATAGGGAGAATAAAGGGAGGGGTGGAGGAGTCAGTAATTAATCCCTAGTTTGGGATTACGAGGGGCTCCGATAGCGCCCGTACGGATCAGGTTATTTTTAAGTGAGTTTCTCAAGGTCTCGTTAGGCTTCTGAGCTAAAGCCCCGCCCCCTCCTACCTCCTCCATCATCATGCCACTGGCCTACTTTTCAACTACCCCTGGCATGGTCCCAGAAATAAGATTAGGGTTTATATGAGGCATATTAAACTTTCCCCACCAGGCTTCATATCGTACTCGTATTATTAATATCTCTCAAGTACAAAACGGAGGCATTCAAAAAGCTGAATGGAGATAGGGGAGTGAATGGATTTCCCACCTTAAGAAAACACAGGGGAAATCACACCAATTGTAATATTTTTCAGGTACATTCTACCTATAACCAGATGGCAAAACTGGGCAAAAACTGATATAATGACTACATCATTTTAACCAGTTTCTAGTTTTTACAGTTGCAACGATATCACTACCCTATGTAGATGTGAAGAGGGCACGACAAAACCTGTTCCCCTGTCAGGAGACTGAAAAGATTTGCCATGGGTCCCTCAGATCCTCAAAAAGTTTTACAGCTGCACCATTGAGAGCATCCTAATGGGTTGCATCACTACTGCCTGGTATGGCAACGGCTCGGCCTCCGTCCACAAGGCACTACACAGGGTAATGCGTACGGCCCAGTACAGGACCAGGCGGTGTCAGAGGAAGGCCCTAAAGACTCCAGCCACCCTTGTCATAGACTGTTCTCTCTGCTACCGCACGGCACGCGGTACCGGAGCGCCAAGTTTACGTCCAAGAGGTTTCTAAACAGCTTCAACCCTCAAGCAATAAGACTCCTGAACAGCTAATCAAATGGCTACCCAGACTATTTGCATTGCCCCCATCCCCCTACGCTGCTGCTACTCTCTGTTATTATCTGTGCATAGCCACTTTAGTAACTCTACCTATTTGTACAGTTGAAGTCGGAAGTTTACATACACCTTAGCCAAGTACATTTAAACTCCGTTTTTAACAATTCCTGACATTTAATCCTAGTAGAAATTCCCTGTCTTAGGTTAGTTAGGATCACCATTATATTTTAAGAATGTGAAATGTTAGAATAATAGTAGAGAGAGTGATTTATTTCAGCTTTTATTTATTTCATCACATTACCAGTGTTTACATACACTCAATGAGTATTTGGTAGCATTGCCTTTACATTTTTTAGCTTGGGTCGAACGTTTTGGGTAGCCTTTCACAAGCTTCCCACAATATGTTGGGTGAATTTTCGCCCATTCCTCCTGACAGAGATGGTGTAACTGTGTAAGATTTGTAAGCCTCCTTGCTCACACACGCTTTTTCAGTTCTGCCCACAAATCTTCTACAGCATTGAGGTCAGGGCTTTGTGATTGCTACTCCAATAGCTTGACTTTGTTGTGCTTAAGCCATTTTGCCACAACTTTGGAAGTATGCTTGGGGTCATTGTCCATTTGGAAGACCCATTTGCGACCAAGCTTTAACTTCCTGACTGAAGTCTTGAGATGTTGCTTCAATATATCCACACAATTTTCCCCCCTCATGATGCCATCTATTTTGTGAAGCGCACCAGCCCCTCCTGCAGCAAAGCAACATGATGCTGCCACCCCCGTGCTTCATGGTTGGGATGGTGTTCTTCGGCTTGCAAGCCTCCCCCTTTTTCCTCCAAACATAACAATGGTCATTATGGCCAAACAGTTCCATTTTTGTTTCATCAGACCAGAGGACATTTCTCAAAAAGTACGATCTTTGTACCCATGTGCAGTTGCAAACCGTAGTCTGGCTTTTTTATTGTGGTTTTGGAGCAGTGGCTTCTCCCTTGCTGAGCGGCCTTTCAGGTTATGTCGATATAGGACTCGTTTTACTGTGGATATAGATACTTTGGTACCTGTTTCCTCCAGCATCTTCACAGGGTCCTTTGCTGTTGTTCTGGGATTGATTTGCACTTTTCGCAACAAAGTACGTTCATCTCTAAAAGACAGAACGCGTCTCCTTCCTGAGCGGTACGATGGCTGTGTGTTCCCATGGTGTATATACATGCGTACTATTGTTTGTACAGATTAACGTGGTACCTTCAGGCGTTTGGAAATTGCTCCCGAGGACGAACCAGACTTGTGGAGGTCTACAATTTTTTGGCCTGGCTGATTTCTTTTGATTTTCCCATGATGTCAAGCAAAGAGGCACTGAGTTTGAAGGTAGGCCTTGAAATACATCCACAGGTACAACTGCAATTGACTCAAATGATGTTAATTTGCCTATCAGAAGCTTCTTAAGCCATGACATAATTTTCTGGAATGTTCCAAGCTGTTTAAAGGCACAGTCAACTTAGTGTATGTAAACTTCTGACCCACTGGAATTGTGATACCGTTAATTATAAGTGAAATATTCTGTCTGTAAACAATGGAAAAATTACTTGAGTCATGCATGAAGTAGATGTCCTAACCGACTTGCCAAAACTATAATTTGTTAAACCTCTTAGGGATCCCTTAACGCTCAAATTACGTGATAGATTTGACAACATCCGGTGAAATTGCAGACGCCAAATTCAAACTACAGAAATATAAATATTTAACATTCATATAAATACAAGTGTAATACATCAAAAATAAAGCTTAACTCAGATTTCAAAAAGGCTTTACGGCGAAAGCACACCATGTGATTATCTGAGGACAGCACCCAGCATACAAAAACATGAAAACCATTTTTCAACCAGGCAGGTGCGACACGAAAGTCACCTTTGAAGATCTTCATCTTTTTGCAATCAAATGAATCAGTGACACAATGAATGGTCATTTTGTTAGATAAATTCCTACTTTATATCCCCAAAATGGCCATTAATTTGGCATGTTTGATTCAGAAATACACCGGTTCCAACTCGCCCAACATGACTACAAAGTATCTAATAAGTTACCTGTAAACTTGGTCCAAACATTTCAAACAACGTTTCTAATCCAACCTCAGGTACCGTAAAATGTAAATAATCAATCAAATTTAAGACGGAATAAACTGTTTCCAATACAGGAGAAAAATAACGAGGAGCGCGCTCCTGTTCACGCACACCAAAAGACTTCTTAATTTCTCAAAAGAAAACATCGACCAATTTCTAAAGACTGTTGACATCTAGTGGAAGTCATAGGAACTGCAATCTGGGCCCTAATAAATCAGGTTTCCCATAGAAAGCTTTGGAAAGCACAACAACAAAAATCCCTGGATGGATTGTGCTCGGGGTTTCGCCTGCCAAATCAGTTGTGTTATACTCACAGACATTAATTTAACAGTTTTAGAAACTTCAGAGTGTTTTCCATCCAATACTACCATGCATATGCATATCCTAGCTTCTGGGCATGAGTAACAGGCAGTTTATTATGGGCACGCTTTTCATCTGGACGTGAAAATACCGCCCCTTACCCCAGAGAGGTTTAACAAGAAATTTGTGGAGTAGTTGAACAACTAGTTTTAATGACTCCAACCTAAGTGTATGTAAACTTCCGACTTCAACTGTAAGTACCTCAATTACCTTGACACTGGTGCCCCTTCACATTGACACATTGACTCATTGACATTGACCAGTACCCCCTGTATATAGCCTCCACATTGACTCTGTACCAGTACCCCCTGTATATAGCCTCCACATTGACTCTGTACCCCCTGTATCTAGCCTCCACATTGACTCTGTACCAGTACCCCCTGTATATAGCCTCCACATTGACTCTGTACCAGTACCCCCTGTATATAGCCTCCACATTGACTCTGTACCAGTACCCCCTGTATATAGCCTCCACATTGACTCTGTACCAGTACCCCCTGTATATAGCCTCCACATTGACTCTGTACCGGTACTCCCTGTATATAGCCCCCACCTTGACTCTGTACCAGTACCCCCTGTATATAGCCTCCACATTGACTCTGTACCGGTACTCCCTGTATATAGCCTCCACATTGACTCTGTACCAGTACCCCCTGTATATAGCCTCCACATTGACTCTGTACCAGTACCCCCTGTATATAGCCTCCACATTGACTCTGTACCAGTACCCCCTGTATATAGCCTCCACATTGACTCTGTACCAGTACCCCCTGTATCCTCCACATTGACTCTGTACCAGTACCCCCTGTATATAGCCTCCACATTGACTCTGTACCGGTACTCCCTGTATATAGCCCCCACCTTGACTCTGTACCAGTACCCCCTGTATATAGCCTCCACATTGACTCTGTACCGGTACTCCCTGTATATAGCCTCCACATTGACTCTGTACCAGTACCCCCTGTATATAGCCTCCACATTGACTCTGTACCAGTACCCCCTGTATATAGCCTCCACATTGACTCTGTACCAGTACCCCCTGTATATAGCCTCCACATTGACTCTGTACCGGTACTCCCTGTATATAGCCCCCACATTGACTCTGTACCAGTACCCACTGTATATAGCCTCCACATTGACTCTGTACCGGTACCCCCTGTATATAGCCTCCACATTGACTCTGTACTGTAATACCCTGTATATAGCCTCCACATTGACTCTGTACCAGTACCCCCTGTATATAGCCTCCACATTGACTCTGTACCAGTACCCCCTGTATATAGCCTCCGCATTGACTCTGTACCAGTACCCCCTGTATATAGCCCCCACATTGACTCTGTACCAGTACCCCCTGTATATAGCCTCCACATTGACTCTGTACCGGTATCCCCTGTATATAGCCTCCACATTGACTCTGTACCGTAATACCCTGTATATAGCCTCCACATTGACTCTGTACCAGTACCCCCTGTATATAGCCTCCACATTGACTCTGTACCAGTACCCCCTGTATATAGCCTCCACATTGACTCTGTACCAGTACCCCCTGTATATAGCCTCCACATTGACTCTGTACCAGTACCCCCTGTATATAGCCTCCACATTGACTCTGTACCAGTACCCCTGTATATAGCCTCCATATTGACTCTGTACCAGTACCCCCTGTATATAGCCTCCACATTGACTCTGTACCAGTACCCCCTGTATATAGCCTCCACATTGACTCTGTACCAGTACCCCCTGTATATAGCCTCCACATTGACTCTGTACCATTACCCCCTGTATATAGCCTCCACATTGACTCTGTACCGTAATACCCTGTGTATAGCCTCCACATTGACTCTGTACCAGTACCCCCTGTATATAGCCTCCACATTGACTCTGTACCAGTACCCCCTGTATATAGCCTCCACATTGACTCTGTACCGTAATACCCTGTATATAGCCTCCACATTGACTCTGTACCGTAATACCCCCTGTATATAGCCTCCACATTGACTCTGTACCGGTACCCCCTGTATATAGCCTCCACATTGACTCTGTACCATTACCCCCTGTATATAGCCTCCACATTGACTCTGTACCATTACCCCCTGTATATAGCCTCCACATTGACTCTGTACCGTAATACCCTGTGTATAGCCTCCACATTGACTCTGTACCAGTACCCCCTGTATATAGCCTCCACATTGACTCTGTACCATTACCCCCTGTATATAGCCTCCACATTGACTCTGTACCAGTACCCCCTGTATATAGCCTCCACATTGACTCTGTACCATTACCCCTGTATATAGCCTCCACATTGACTCTGTACCAGTACCCCCTGTATATAGCCTCCACATTGACTCTGTACCATTACCCCCTGTATATAGCCTCCACATTGACTCTGTACCGGTACCCCTGTATATAGCCTCCACATTGACTCTGTACCAGTACCCCTGTATATAGCCTCCACATTGACTCTGTACCAGTACCCCTGTATATAGCCTCCACATTGACTCTGTACCAGTACCCCCTGTATATAGCCTCCACATTGACTCTGTACCAGTACCCCCTGTATATAGCCTCCACATTGACTCTGTACCAGTACCCCCTGTATATAGCCCCCACCTTGACTCTGTACCAGTACCCCCTGTATATAGCCTCCACATTGACTCTGTACCAGTACCCCTGTATATAGCCCCCACCTTGACTCTGTACCATTACCCCTGTATATAGCCCCCACCTTGACTCTGTACCAGTACCCCTGTATATAGCCCCCACCTTGACTCTGTACCAGTACCCCTGTATATAGCCCCACCTTGACTCTGTACCAGTACCCCCTGTATATAGCCCCCACATTGACTCTGTACCAGTACCCCCTGTATATAGCCCCCACCTTGACTCTGTACCAGTACCCCTGTATATAGCCCCCACCTTGACTCTGTACCATTACCCCCTGTATATAGCCTCCACATTGACTCTGTACCAGTACCCCCTGTATATAGCCTCCACATTGACTCTGTACCGGTACACCCTGTATATAGCCTCCACATTGACTCTGTACCAGTACCCCTGTATATAGCCTCCACATTGACTCTGTACCAGTACCCCCTGTATAAAGCCCCACTTTTGCTATTTACTGCTGCTCTTTAATTATTTATTATTCTTATCTCTTATTTTTTAGGGATTTTCTTAAAACTGCATTGTTGTTAAAGGGCTTGTAAGTTAACATTTCTCTGTACGGTCTACAGCTGTTGTATTCGGCGCATGTGACAAATAACATTTCATTTCAACCAGTTTCTAGTTGTATAGTTGTAAAGACATCATTTCAACCAGTTTTGCCCATTGGGTAGTGGTCTGTATGGATGGTTTCACAAGAAGTGGATTTAGTGTGACTCTGTTGGGAGATTGAAATGGGTCCTGTGGCTTGTCTTTTGGTCTGGTATGTTAGTACTGGAGAGGAAAACCTACCAACGGCTCTCTGCCATCTTCTCTTAAATGAGAGGTTCCAGTGATTATTTGTACACAGAACATTGTCAGGGGCATTCAAACTGCTTTGCCGCAACAGCTGACAGAAAAGTGTGAGGGAATGAAACAAAAGTCAGTCTGACTCTATTACTCCCCCTCTCTCTCTCTCTCCCTCTCTCTCTCTCTCTCTCTCTCTTCTCTCTCTCTCTCTCTCTCTCTCTCTCTCCCTCTCTCTCCCTCTCTCTCTCTCTCTCTCTCTCTCTCCCTCTCTCTCCCCTTATCTCTTTTTTCTATCTTCTATCTGTGCTGGGTGATGAGCCCTCACCCCCCCCCACCCCCTCCTTAACGAATGTTTCCCACCATCCGGCACCTTCTCCACCACAGCTTTAACGGTTTATAACCACTTCCACCTCCTCCTCCTCCTCCTCAGCCCTGCTGCCGGTTTGGATTGGGGTTATATGCCTGCATCTCACAGTTGTCAAGCCTGCAGGCTTGATAACATCGCAAAGGAAAGACATGCTGCAGCTTTAAAGGGTAGAGGGAAAGAAGGGAGGTGTGGAGTGGAAGGGAGGTCTGGGGCCCAACATGTGCGCTGTGGCTGAACCACCAGATGTGTACCAGGCATGGGAACGCTTCCAGAACTCTCCCCCACAGTGATGTCCATGTATGGAGGTCGAAGCACCTCTCTCTCGGTCTCCTGCAGTGTTTTGGTACACGATCGATAGCTTGATAGCTTTCAGTTTATAGCCTTTGCTAAGTTATGGCCTTATGGGGCTGAGCGAAACTTAAAGTGAGCTCATGTGTCAAGTAATTTTCACGAAGGATGTGACTGTCTGCACAACTGCAGACTTTTTTTTCTCGAAAATACTGCTAAAAATTAAATGAGAGGTAACGTCTGTTTCAGGTCCACTCCTATGAGCACAAAATGTTGAAAGGACTTGAAAAGATGTTAAGAAGATGCTGAAAAGATGTTTAAAAGACATTGAAAACACATATTTTTTGGTTGAAAAGACACGAAAAACATTCTCAGTGGAAATATTTAGCCATATTGATCACAAAGACCTGAAATCTCTGCAGTTGTCTCAAACTATCCCAATATGCAAGATGCCATTTCTGAACATCAAAATGATCCAAATAATATATATATATATTTAACTGAATGCAGTATATATGGAACTGAATATACTATATTTAACTGAATATACTATATAACTTAATACTATATATAACTGAATACAGTATATAACTGAATATACTACATCTAACTGAATACAGTATATAACTGAATATACTATATAACTGAAAATACTATATATAACTTAATACTATATATAACTGCATACAGTATATAACTGAATATACTACATATAACTGAATACAGTATATAACTGAATATACTATATAATGACATACAGTATTGTATTTGATCTATCTAGAAGCAGAGATACATGTCGTTATACCATACCAGTGAGTATGAGCGGCCTATACTGTAAATCACACAATGATTACAGATGTCATGCTAACCACAGAGTAACAGTCGTGATTATGGGTTAGACATGAATACAGTATTTTACATTCACTGAAAGAATGGACTCTGTTTGTTTACTGTATCCCAAAAGCCTTGAATTCAAGGAAATCTTAAAGTTTACCAAGTGATGTCTTCAAAAACCCACAGCTTCTATTTTTGACCTCTTGTTTACTTTAATGTATTTCAAATGTACAGTCCTGGTCCCCTCCCTGGCTGACCTCAATCCCCTTACCGCACCCCTCTCGTTCCCTCTCTGTCCCACCCCTGTAAACCCCAGCCCCCCCCCCTCGTACCCTCTCTGTTCCACCACCCCTGTAAACCCCAGCCTCCCCCACCCTCGTACCCCCCCACCCTCGTACCCTCTCTGTTCCACCACCCCTGTAAACCCCAGCCTCCCCACCCTCGTACCCCCCCCCACCCTCGTACCCTCTCTGTTCCACCACCCCTGTAAACCCCAGCCCCCCCCACCCTCGTACCCTCTCTGTTCCACCACCCCTGTAAACCCCAGCCTCCCCCACCCTCGTACCCCCCACCCCTCGTACCCTCTCTGTTCCACCACCCCTGTAAACCCCAGCCTCCCCCACCCTCGTACCCCCCCACCCTCGTACCCTCCCTGTCCCACCACCCCTGTAAACCCCAGCCTCCCCCACCCTCGTACCCTCTCTGTCCCACCACCCCTGTAAACCCCAGCCTCCCCCCTCTCGTACCCTCTCTGTCCCACCACCCCTGTAAACCCCAGCCCCCCCACCCTCCCACCCTCGTACCCTCTCTGTCCCACCACCCCTGTAAACACCAGCCTCCCCCCACCCCCGTACCCCCCCCCACCCTCGTACCCTCCCTGTCCCACCACCCCTGTAAACCCCAGCCTCCCCCCACCTCGTACCCTCCCTGTCCCACCACCCCTGTAAACCCCAGCCTCCCCCCCCTCGTACCCTCCCTGTCCCACCACCCCTGTAAACCCCAGCCCCCCACCCTCGTACCCTCTCTGTCCCACCACCCCTGTAAACACCAGCCTCCCCCACCCCCGTACCCCCCCACCCTCGTACCCTCTCTGTCCCACCCCTGTAAACCCCAGCCTCCCCCACCCTCGCACCCTCTCTGTCCCACCCCTGTAAACCCCAGCCTCCCCCACCCTCGTACCCTCCCTGTCCCACCACCCCTGTAAACCCCAGCCTCCCCCACCCTCGTACCCTCCCTGTCCCACCACCCCTGTAAACCCCAGCCTCCCCACCCTCGTACCCTCCCTGTCCCACCACCCCTGTAAACCCCAGCCCCCCACCCTCGTACCCTCTCTGTCCCACCACCCCTGTAAACACCAGCCTCCCCCACCCCCGTACCCCCCCACCCTCGTACCCTCTCTGTCCCACCCCTGTAAACCCCAGCCTCCCCCACCCTCGTACCCTCTCTGTCCCACCACCCCTGTAAACACCAGCCTCCCCCACCCCCGTACCCCCCCACCCTCGTACCCTCTCTGTTCCACCACCCCGTACCCCCCCCACCCTCGTACCCTCTCTGTTCCACCACCCCTGTAAACACCAGCCCTGCCCTCAGGTCTGCTACTGGCTCCCTTGATGCACACTAGGACTGAGAGGGGCCGGTGTGTGTGTGTGTGTGTGTGTGTGTGTGTGTGTGTGTGTGTGTGTGTGTGTGTGTGTGTGTGTGTGTGTGTGTGTGTGTGTGTGTGTGTGTGTGTGTGTGTGTGTGTGTGTGTGTGTGCATGCATCTGTCTGTCCATCCATGTGCGTGTGTCTCCTTCCTGTCTGCCTGTCTGTTTATATGCATGTGGTGTGCAGCAGAATTTATTTTTTGCCGGTGTGTGTTAGGCCCGTGGTTATTCCGGTGTGTGTTAGGCCCGTGGTTATTCCAGTGTGTGTTAGGCCCGTGGTTATTCCGGTGTGTGTTAGGCCCGTGGTTATTCCGGTGTGTGTTAGGCCCGTGGTTATTCCGGTGTGTGTTAGGCCCGTGGTTATTCCGGTGTGTGTTAGGCCCGTGGTTATTCCGGTGTGTGAGAGAGTGTGTAAGGGTGCGTGTAAGAACATCCAGCCGCCGCCCCACTCTACCTCCTCCCCCTCCTCAGCAATGCCCAGACTGGTACACCCTGTTCTCTAGTAAGAAACTGGACTGTCATTTCCTGGCACAGGATATTGTACGGTGGATTTAATTGGTCTTTGCTTCAAATACCCGCCTGTCCATTTTTCCAGTTTTTCCAGTTCAAAATGGAAAATAAATAAATATAAATGGGCCCTCACTGTGCCCTAGTTTTGTGTTGTTGTTTTTTTATGATCACGTGGTCAATAATCTCTAATGGTTTATCAATATTTCTAACACAATGGAATGGTGACGGTAACGGCATGGCTCGGCATTTGATTTCCACGGCAATTTTCCAACCATCTATTAGGGGAAACATTAGTGCCTGTTAGCTAAGGGGATTGAGATGGGGTTGAGGATGGGTTAAAACCGTGAGAGACGGCTCCGAACATCACGGGTTCAATTAAAGTGCTAAGCCTGTTTGTGTTTCTGGTTTAGCCCTGTCCTTAACCACTCAGAATGAATGTCTCAACTCAAGTTTTGGTTTCCCTATTGCGCAGTTTGATTTACAGTTAACAGACAGCAAAATACTGCCTAATTTATAGGGCAACACACTCCCTAATCTCGGGTTGCCTGCAGATATGACAAATGTATGTTGTACTATAATCATTCAACCCGGGTCGTGTTCATTTGGGCACCAAATGGAAGAAAAGGGACAGAATCAGGGAGTGACTATATGGACTTGACCAATAGGAAATGCTCATTTTCGTTTTGTGTTGCAAAACATTTTCAATTGCGTGGCTTCTTGAACACATTCCAGGTCACAATTGCATAATGTTTTCCCTCACTGAACTGATAACAGAATTGATAGTGATACTAGTCTATAGTGTCAATCACAGAACACGTAAATGATGTTGTTTTAAAAACTGTATCACTATCAGGGACGAAATGGGACGAAATGGTGGACACAGACATATAACGGTGGCTTCCTTGTCTGCTGCCTGTCTGTCCATCTTCACTTTGTTCTCTGTGCCAAGGCTTCACCCCAAATCTCTTAATAACCTTATGGTGGCCTCCCACACACACATGCACCAGTGGAGGCTGCTGAGGGGAGGCCGGCTCATAATAATGGCTTGAATGGAGCAAATGAAATGGCATCAAACACATGGAAACCATGGAAACCATGGAAACCAATGTGTTTGATGTATCTGATACCATTCCATTTATTCCGCTCCAGCCATTACCACGAGCTCATCCTCCCTAATTAAGGTGTCACCAACCTCCTGTGACACGCACAATCTCGCTTTCTGTCTCTCTCTCTCATATCCACCATCTGTTTTAACAGGGCGCATGGAGGTACTGCTCTCAATCTGCTCTCCTTCAACACTCTTCCCAAATCCTTTATCCCCCCCCAAAAAATATATATATATATATTTACAAAGGAAGAGTCCCTCTCCTGCTGAATTTCTGAACTCCAGCCGTAGTCATGCCAACGACTGCCAACTTTGTCTTTGAGAAGGGGTAGAAAAGACGAGGGGAAGAACAGGCATTGTAGTATTGGTATTAATGGTGTCAGCACACTAGATAAGTAAATAACTTGTTCTAAGGGACAGTTAGAAATTTTACTGGGGGGAGGGGTCCAAAATAATGAGGGTTCTTTTTAATTTGTAACTTTTTTTTGTTACCTTTTTTGTCATTTGGGCAGGGTTATGTTCTTTTTTATTGGGCACAGGGGAGGGTAGTGCATTTTTTCCCTGATATATTTTTGTCAGGTTTTACTAAATAATTTCTTCCATCCTAGACTAATGTCTTCATCTGCTTGCATGCGCCTCTCCTATGTCAAGGGGTTTTGGTATTTCCCTTTTCCGCACGCTAACTTACTATGCCACAGGTCAGTATAGTCTACATGTCTGTCTATCCTGCCCTCTATCCACCATTCATAGTGACAATAGTGGTAGGTGGATCGTTTTGTCCGGATCTGCAATAGGCTAACAGGCGATCATACCACACATAAAAAACATTCAAAGCTGCACCAATTATTTTTTACAAGAACCAATAGCAATAGTTGAAAGGTAGCAGAGAGTCCATCATTATGAACCAATAGGAATAGCTGAAAGGTAGCAGAGAGTCCATCATTATGAACCAATAGGAATAGTTGAAAGGTAGCAGAGAGTCCATCATTATGAACCAATAGGAATAGCTGAAAGGTAGCAGAGAGTCCATCATTATGAACCAATAGGAATAGCTGAAAGGTAGCAGAGAGTCCATCATTATGAACCAATAGGAATAGCTGAAAGGTAGCAGAGAGTCCATCATTATGAACCAATAGGAATAGCTGAAAGGTAGCAGAGAGTCCATCATTATGAACCAATAGGAATAGCTGAAAGGTAGCAGAGAGTCCATCAATATGAACCAATAGGAATAGCTGAAAGGTAGCAGAGAGTCCATCATTATGAACCAATAGGAATAGCTGAAAGGTAGCAGAGAGTCCATCATTATAAACCAATAGGAATAGCTGAAAGGTAGCAGAGAGTCCATCATTATGAACCAATAGGAATAGCTGAAAGGTAGCAGAGAGTCCATTATTATGAACCAATAGGAATAGCTGAAAGGTAGCAGAGAGTCCATCATTATAAACCAATAGGAATAGCGGAAAGGTAGCAGAGAGTCCATCATTATGAATAAAAGAACAGTGAAGACATGTAGCTCATGAAGCTCCGCTATTGATCTTGTTTGGGGTTAATAGAATTAATCCTACATAGACTATAGTAACCTACAATACCACAAATGTAATGAATAGTTGCAATAATTGTTTTCAGGTGGGGTACAACATTCTACTCTAGGCTGCAGTGAATATTTAATTTGAATAATTGCTCAACAGCTCTGCGATTTTGAGTGTTTCATTCCATGTATTCCATTGGGATCAGTTGTGGGTCTATACTCTGGGCACTTTTATAAGGCCAGTCTGGTTGTATTTTTTATTTTTTTATTTTGACTTGTGATACTGTGATGTGTTGTCTGTAGCAGATCGTCATTATCCCAAGTCGGTGTGGCTACATACGCTTCCCATTGGCCTAGTTATTCAGGAGAGCTAACCGGTGTGGCTACATACGCTTCCCATTGGCCTAGTTATTCAGGAGAGCTAACCGGTGTGGCTACATACGCTTCCCATTGGCCTAGTTATTCAGGAGAGCTAACCGGTGTGGCTACATACGCTTCCCATTGGCCTAGTTATTCAGGAGAGCTAACCGTTGTGGCTACATACGCTTCCCATTGGCCTAGTTATTCAGGAGAGCTAACCGGTGTGGCTACATACGCTTCCCATTGGCCTAGTTATTCAGGAGAGCTAACCGGTGTGGCTACATACGCTTCCCATTGGCCTAGTTATTCAGGAGAGCTAACCGGTGTGGCTACATACGCTTCCCATTGGCCTAGTTATTCAGGAGAGCTAGATCGTCATTATCCCAAGTCGGTGTGGCTACATACGCTTCCCATTGGCCTAGTTATTCAGGAGAGCTAACCGGTGTGGCTACATACGCTTCCCATTGGCCTAGTTATTCAGGAGAGCTAACCGGTGTGGCTACATACGCTTCCCATTGGCCTAGTTATTCAGGAGAGCTAACCGGTGTGGCTACATACGCTTCCCATTGGCCTAGTTATTCAGGAGAGCTAACCGGTGTGGCTACATACGCTTCCCATTGGCCTAGTTATTCAGGAGAGCTAGATCGTCATTAACCCAAGTCGGTGTGGCTACATACGCTTCCCATTGGCCTAGTTATTCAGGAGAGCTAACCGGTGTGGCTACATACGCTTCCCATTGGCCTAGTTATTCAGGAGAGCTAACCGGTGTGGCTACATACGCTTCCCATTGGCCTAGTTATTCAGGAGAGCTAACCGGTGTGGCTACATACGCTTCCCATTGGCCTAGTTATTCAGGAGAGCTAACCGGTGTGGCTACATACGCTTCCCATTGGCCTAGTTATTCAGGAGAGCTGACCGGTGTGGCTACATACGCTTCCCATTGGCCTAGTTATTCAGGAGAGCTAACCGGTGTGGCTACATACGCTTCCCATTGGCCTAGTTATTCAGGAGAGCTAACCGGTGTGGCTACATACGCTTCCCATTGGCCTAGTTATTCAGGAGAGCTAGATCGTCATTATCCCAAGTCGGTGTGGCTACATACGCTTCCCATTGGCCTAGTTATTCAGGAGAGCTAGATCGTCATTAACCCAAGTCGGTGTGGCTACATACGCTTCCCATTGGCCTAGTTATTCAGGAGAGCTAACCGGTGTGGCTACATACGCTTCCCATTGGCCTAGTTATTCAGGAGAGCTAACCGGTGTGGCTACATACGCTTCCCATTGGCCTAGTTATTCAGGAGAGCTAGATCGTCATTATCCCAAGTCGGTGTGGCTACATACGCTTCCCATTGGTCTAGTTATTCAGGAGAGCTAGATCGTCATTAACCCAAGTCGGTGTGGCTACATACGCTTCCCATTGGCCTAGTTATTCAGGAGAGCTAACCGGTGTGGCTACATACGCTTCCCATTGGCCTAGTTATTCAGGAGAGCTAACCGGTGTGGCTACATACGCTTCCCATTGGCCTAGTTATTCAGGAGAGCTAACCGGTGTGGCTACATACGTTTCCCATTGGCCTAGTTATTCAGGAGAGCTAACCGGTGTGGCTACATACGCTTCCCATTGGCCTAGTTATTCAGGAGAGCTAGATCGTCATTATCCCAAGTCGGTGTGGCTACATACGCTTCCCATTGGCCTAGTTATTCAGGAGAGCTAGATCGTCATTATCCCAAGTCGGTGTGGCTACATACGCTTCCCATTGGCCTAGTTATTCAGGAGAGCTAACCGGTGTGGCTACATACGCTTCCCATTGGCCTAGTTATTCAGGAGAGCTAGATCGTCATTAACCCAAGTCGGTGTGGCTACATACGCTTCCCATTGGCCTAGTTATTCAGGAGAGCTAACCGGTGTGGCTACATACGCTTCCCATTGGCCTAGTTATTCAGGAGAGCTAACCGGTGTGGCTACATACGCTTCCCATTGGCCTAGTTATTCAGGAGAGCTAACCGGTGTGGCTACATACGCTTCCCATTGGCCTAGTTATTCAGAGAGCTAACCGGTGTGGCTACATACGCTTCCCATTGGCCTAGTTATTCAGGAGAGCTGACCGGTGTGGCTACATACGCTTCCCATTGGCCTAGTTATTCAGGAGAGCTAACCGGTGTGGCTACATACGCTTCCCATTGGCCTAGTTATTCAGGAGAGCTAACCGGTGTGGCTACATACGCTTCCCATTGGCCTAGTTATTCAGGAGAGCTAGATCGTCATTATCCCAAGTCGGTGTGGCTACATACGCTTCCCATTGGCCTAGTTATTCAGGAGAGCTAGATCGTCATTAACCCAAGTCGGTGTGGCTACATACGCTTCCCATTGGCCTAGTTATTCAGGAGAGCTAACCGGTGTGGCTACATACGCTTCCCATTGGCCTAGTTATTCAGGAGAGCTAACCGGTGTGGCTACATACGCTTCCCATTGGCCTAGTTATTCAGGAGAGCTAGATCGTCATTATCCCAAGTCGGTGTGGCTAGCTTCCATTGGTGTGGCTACATCATTAACCCAAGTCTTCCCATTGGCCTAGTTATTCAGGAGAGCTAACCGGTGTGGCTACATACGCTTCCCATTGGCCTAGTTATTCAGGAGAGCTAACCGGTGTGGCTACATACGCTTCCCATTGGCCTAGTTATTCAGGAGAGCTAACCGGTGTGGCTACATACGTTTCCCATTGGCCTAGTTATTCAGGAGAGCTAACCGGTGTGGCTACATACGCTTCCCATTGGCCTAGTTATTCAGGAGAGCTAGATCGTCATTATCCCAAGTCGGTGTGGCTACATACGCTTCCCATTGGCCTAGTTATTCAGGAGAGCTAGATCGTCATTATCCCAAGTCGGTGTGGCTACATACGCTTCCCATTGGCCTAGTTATTCAGGAGAGCTAGATCGTCATTAACCCAAGTCGGTGTGGCTACATACGCTTCCCATTGGCCTAGTTATTCAGGAGAGCTAGATCGTCATTATCCCAAGTCGGTGTGGCTACATACGCTTCCCATTGGCCTAGTTATTCAGGAGAGCTAGATCGTCATTAACCCAAGTCGGTGTGGCTACATACGCTTCCCATTGGCCTAGTTATTCAGGAGAGCTGAAAAGGTGCTAACACAAGGGACACGGTAAACGTCAGTTGAACGGCTGCCGTGTGAGTGGCTCAGCGGTCCGGTTGTTGTCAGCTACAACATTGTCATCGTTTTTTAAAAAGGGGGACCCCATAAAGGGTGCACATTTGTGGTGCGTTTGCCTTTAGCACTACACACAGCTGATTCAAATGATCAACTCATAATCAATCTTCAAGTGGTATATTTATGTATTTTTTTGTTGTTGATGTTATCCTTGATATGATCCTGCTATTGTCACATGCTACACACGCATATCTATCCAATGTTATCATCAGTGAGAGATGTTATACTTTAGTAACCTACAATGATGACCTGTTGATGTGAAAGTTTAATAATTACATTATATTCCTGACAGTTACCTTGCAACTGAAGATTCCTTGCCTATAAATACCATGTAGAGCCACTGCACAGCTGGATGGGTTAGAGTGTGACCAGGGCCATCTGGGACTACCTCGTTGGGGGAATTCAAGCCTGTCCCAACCAAGGATAACTGAAGGGCCATCTGGGACTACCTCGTTGGGGGAATTCAAGCCTGTCCCAACCAAGGATAACTGAAGGGCCACCTGGGACTACCTCGTTGGGGAATTCATGTCTGTCCCAACCAAGGATCACTGAAGGGCCATCTGGGACTACCTCGTTGGGGGAATTCAAGCCTGCCCCAACCAAGGATAACTGAAGGGCCACCTGGGACTACCTCGTTGGGGAATTCATGTCTGTCCCAACCAAGGATCACTGAAGGGCCATCTGGGACTACCTCGTTGGGGGAATTCAAGCCTGTCCCAACCAAGGATAACTGAAGGGCCATCTGGGACTAACTCGTTGGGGAATTCATGCCTGTCCCAACCAAGGATAACTGAAGGGCCGTCGCTGCTGACTTTGAAGAACGGTTGAACTTTTCTCATTGTCTAGGATCAGTGGATGGCAAGCATACAGTATGGTCCTGAAAGCCCCCCCCCCCCCCTTCCCCTGAAACTCACCCTGTACCTCCTCGAAGAGTACCGGGGACCCTAGAACCCCCATGTTTTCGCAGGAAACAAGTATTTTCCATAGAAACCTCCCTGGAGCAAACATGTTTTTACACTGCTGCTACTCGCTGTTTATTATTGATGCATAGTCACTTTACAAATTACCTCGACTAACCTGTACCCCTGCACATTGACTCGGTACCGGTACCCCCTGTATATAGCCTCGTTACTAACCTGTACCCCTGCACATTGACTCGGTACCGGTACCCCCTGTATATAGCCTCGTTACTAACCTGTACCCCTGCACATTGACTCGGTACCGGTACCCCCTGTATATAGCCTCGTTACTAACCTGTACCCCTGCACATTGACTCGGTACCAGTACCCCCTGTATATAGCCTCGTTACTAACCTGTACCCCTGCACATTGACTCGGTACCGGTGCCCCCTGTATATAGCCTCGTTACTAACCTGTACCCCTGCACATTGACTCGGTACCGGTACCCCCTGTATATAGCCTCGTTACTAACCTGTACCCCTGCACATTGACTCGGTACCGGTACCCCCTGTATATAGCCTCGTTACTAACCTGTACCCCTGCACATTGACTCGGTGCCGGTACCCCTGTATATAGCCTCGTTACTAACCTGTACCCCTGCACATTGACTCGGTACCGGTACCCCCTGTATATAGCCTCGTTACTAACCTGTACCCCTGCACATTGACTCGGTACCGGTACCCCCTGTATATAGCCTCGTTACTAACCTGTACCCCTGCACATTGACTCGGTACGTACCCCCTGTATATAGCCTCGTTACTAACCTGTACCCCTGCACATTGACCCGTACCGGTACCCCCTGTATATAGCCTCGTTACTAACCTGTACCCCTGCACATTGACTCGGTACCGGTACCCCCTGTATATAGCCTCGTTACTAACCTGTACCCCTGCACATTGACTCGGTACCGGTACCCCCTGTATATAGCCTCGTTACTAACCTGTACCCCTGCACATTGACCCGGTACCGGTACCCCCTGTATATAGCCTCGTTATTGTTATGTCATTTTCTTTATTTTTTATATATATTTTGTTTTTTACTTTAGTTTATTTTGTAAATATTTTCTTAACTCTATTTCTTGAACTGCATTGTTGGTTAAAGGGCATGTAAGTAAGCATTTCACGGTAAGGTGTAGACCTGTTGCACTCGGCGCATGTGACAAAAACAATTTCCCCTGGAGGAACAGGGTCTTCAACTAACACTTCTCCCGAGCCAGGCTAACCGTCGAGTGCACCTTTGGCATTGTTGTGTCCCAGTGGCAGATGCACCGTCGAGTGCACCTCTGGCATTGTTGTGTCCCAGTGGCAGATGCACCGGCGAGTGCACCTCTGGCATTGTTGTGTCCCAGTGGCAGATGCACCGGCGAGTCCACCCTGCTTACGTAGAAGTCTGAAGGCTCCCTGTGTCTTTCCTTCATAACTTCTGCTGTGTGCCAGAGGAGAGTCCTGCTGTTCTGCAAGATGTTGGGATAGGGGCCAATGAGGCAGCATGGAAGATCACCCGTGTGAAGAAAACCTTTACCTCCTACTTCTTCGAGGAGGGTGCTCTTCCCTGGCAACATATTCTGCCATAGACTGCACTAGGCACAACCAAAGGCTCTTTTAGGAGCCACCCACATTGTAATAAAGGAGTGCTTTTCAATTTATGCTATGTCAACTGCAGTTATTTAATTCCCAGTTTCTCTCCCTTTGATTTCTATTTCTCAGGTGAGGGTGTTGTTCAGGTGATGGGTGATGTCTTCACAAAAAACAAAGCAGGTTCTTTAATTAAAAAAATAAAACTTAGATACCCTACAACCCACATCTACACAGTTGTCTATTAATCCCATCGATGGATTGCTTGTGTTTTGCACTAAGCACTAAGCAGGCTCTGGTGTATAACTGTGTGGGACTGTGGGCTCCTTCCATCTTCAAAGAATGGGCAATAGGACCAGTAAGGACACTCCATTATTTCTATTTATGTAACTAAGATGTATTTGTTAGTGTTCATACAGTATGTGTGTGTGTGTGTGTGTGTGTGTGTGTGTGTGTGTGTGTGTGTGTGTGTGTGTGTGTGTGTGTGTGTGTGTGTGTGTGTGTGTGTGTGTGTGTGTGTGTGTGTGTGTGTGTGTGTGTGTGTGTGTGTGTGTGTGTGTGTTTTTCAGTATGCAGTACTCGACACTGTGGACACCAGGTGAGGACTCTCTTTAATTACTTTATTTTCTCAATAACAGTCTTCCCTCCCTGACTTCATCCCTCGCCCCCTTATCCCTAAATCCTCTAGATTATAACAGATGTGTTGGTGAACCCCTCCCCTTCTCCCTAAATCCTTTAGGTTTTGTGACTCCCGGGTGGCGCAGCGGTTTAAGGCACTGCATCTCAGTGCTAGAGACGTCACTACAGACCCGGCTCTCTACCTGGGCTGTATCACAACCGGACATTATTGGGAGTCCCATAGTGCGTCATCCGGGTTTGGGTTTGGCCAGGGTAGACCGTTATTTTAAATAAGAGTTTGTTCTTAACTGATCTGGTAAGGCTACTTTAAAAAAGGTCCCTTGTAGGCTACCTGCACACGTTCTTCCAAAATATAATTCCAACATCCAAACTGTGATGCAGCCATTTGATGAATGGAAAGACACATCTACAAAACACCCCAAAAAAAGTTGAATTACATTCAGAGATTGTCAAGCCAAGCCTTCTATACTGGGTAGGAATACAAGGTAGGGAGGGATGTGTTGTCTGTTTGTCCAGATTTACATGGTCTATTTTATTGTATTGAAGTGCCTGAAGCCGGTGTTCTTTGCTAATTGGCACAGAAACCTGTTGGTGGAAAAATAGTTATAAATTATATATAATATAATTTGTAATTATGTATTTATATAATTATAAATAGAGCATCAAAATGTTGAAAATGTGATTTTCTCCCTGGCTGATGATTTGTCTGCATCCGGCTCTGATCGTATTGTTATAAAACATGCAGGGAGCTCGTCCGCGGTTGTCGGCGAACCCTCAACCTTCTCAGTCTTTTGGTCTGTAGCCCCGAGTGGCATCAACTGTACCACAAAAAGCTGAAGTGGAAAAGTCGATCTACGTTTATAAACAGTGTTACTACAAATATTGGTTTTTTTTAAGTCGTAAACATTATTTTGAGTACATTTTTATGAGGGGGGGGGAGAGGGGGGGTGGAAATGTAATTTTTTTACAGAATTTTTATTTTATTTTTTATGACACCTCGAGTTGGACCAGCCCGATTGGGGATTTTTTTGTCACTGAGATGGGGGGGTCCTTACAATCTGTATGGACAATAAATGAGGCATATCACCTACAATATGGTTAAAACTGCACTTTTAACATTGGAGCTTTTAGCTTTACATTGCATCGATACCACTGACGCTACAGAATGCTGCATTAAGATGGACATTTCCCTTACTTCTATGGTAGTGAATGGCAATCGCTGCCACTTACACCAGCAATGTGCAAATCTTTAGGTGCGCAATGTACTGCATGTGATGTGTGATGTGTTTACTGTCTCCGTCTGTTCACTCTAGGATGGACATCTTCAGGATCTTATTCGGTGACTCACAGTGTTCCCTTTTTTAAGGACACACAGAGAGAGAGAGAGAGAGAGAGAGAGATGAGAGATGAGAGATAGGAGAAAGAGAGAGAGTGAGAGAGTGAGAGAGAGAGAGAGAGTGAGAGAGAGAGAGAGAGAGAGAGAGAGAGAGAGAGATGAGAGATGAGAGATAAGAGAGAGGAGGGGAGAGAGAGAGAGAGAGAGAGAGAGAGAGAGAGAGAGAGAGAGGGAGACAGACAGACGGACAGACAGACAGACAGACAGACAGACAGACAGACAGACAGACAGACAAACAGACAGACAGACAGACAGACAGACAGACAGACAGACAGACAGACAGACAGACAGACAGACAGACAGACAGACAGACAGACAGACAGACAGACAGACAGACAGACAGACAGACAGACAGGCAGACAGGCAGACAGACAGAGAGGCTCACCCTCTATAATGGACTCCCTCGGTAGAGAGTAAAGAGCTCTGACACCATCAGTCTTCACTTCACAGCCTCCAACAGAAGAAAGCAGGGAGCGCTGAGCCTTTTCTTCCGGCTGCCATCTGCAAGGTGTGGAGGATCTCAGCACAGGCTTTAGCGCTGCGCTAACTTTGCTAGCCCTTGTTAGTGGGTATTGTCTGAGATGGTTTTTTTATTTTTATTATTTGAGTCAGGCCTATTTGATTTGGGAAAGTATACAAAGGTGGGGGGGGGGGTTGAGATTTGTGGATGTGGCCCTGAGGATGCT